>NW_017672005.1:117676-185067 GCF_001879085.1 Nicotiana attenuata
GTTGAGCCGAGGAGAGGCTCGGTTGTTGGGTACGGATCTAGTACAGGATGCCTTGGACAAGGTCAGGATCATTCAGGATAGGCTTCGTACAGCTCAGTCCAGGCAAAAGAGTTATGCCGACCGTAAGGTTCGTGATGTGGCATTCATGGTCGGCGAGCGAGTGTTGCTTCGGGTGTTCCCTATGAAGGGCGTGATGAGATTCGAAAAGAAGGGCAAGCTTAGCCCTAGGTTCATTGGCCCGTTTGAGATTCTTGATCGAGTGGGAGAGGTTTCTTACAGACTTGCGTTGCTGCCGAGTTTATCAGATGTGTATCCAATGTTTCACGTGTCCATGCTTCGGAAATATCACGGCGATCCATCCCACGTGCTAGATTTCAGCTCTGTCCAGTTGGACAAGGACTTGTCCTATGAGGAGGAGCCGGTAGCTATACTAGACCGGCAGGTTCGTAAGTTGAGATCGAAGAGTTTCCCTTCTGTTCGGGTTCAGTGGAGAGGTCAGCCTGCTGAGGCATCGACCTGGGAGTCCGAGTCCGATATGCGGAGCTGTTATCCCCATCTTTTCTCCGACTCAGGTACTTCTTTTGTATGTCCGTTCGAGGACGAACGGTTGTTTTAGAGGTGGAGGATGTGATGACCCAAAAGGTCATCACTCGTTTTGAAAATAAATTATGTGTTCCGAGGCCTTAAAACCTCTCCCCAGACTTTGGCTGTGGGAGAGGCAAACAAAACCACCATTGAAACACGTCCAAACCTTAATAACAAACAGTCATATGCATCGCAACTTAGAGGAAACCAATCTGCCGCAAAAGTTACAAAACTGGAGCTATGTCCTGTCACGATCGAGCATGGAATTCCAACTGTGGAATTCACCATTGAAGAGGTGAATGCATTCACCATTGAAGAAGGTCTTCATCAAGCAGTCATCCTAAAATTCTCATACGGAAAACCTGATCTTCAGGAATTGCGACATGTGATTCCAAAACAATTCGATATTAAAGGCTACTGTAATATTGGACAGTTGGAATATAGACATGTACTAGTCAGGTTTGATTTGTTTGAAGATTTTGTTCAAGTTTTGTCAAGATCCACAGGATACGTCAAGTCGACGGGAGATGAGTTTTTCTTCAGATCGTTTCCATGGACAATTGAATTCAATCCAAGAGAAGAAACTTCAAAGTCAATTGTTTGGATTTCGTTACCTGATCTACCTGCAAACTTCTTTGCTAAGAAGTCATTAATGTCCATAGCCTCAGCTAATTGGAAAGCCTCTCGCAGTAGACAAAGCTACACAAGATAGAACACGACCAAGCACAGCTAGGGTTAAGGTACTTCTTGACCTACTTGATAAACATCCTAAGAGAGTTAGGATCAATATTGTTGATACAAATTCTAGAAAGTTAGTTGAACATTATCAAGAGATCGTCTATGATAATCTCCCAAAATATTGTACCTACTGTAAGCATCAAGGACATACTGAAAAAACATGTCGCTGGAGGATCGAGGAAAGTAAAGATGGTGTAGCTGTCATGGATGCAAGTGAAGACCTGGGCAGTATTGACAAATTGCAAGGTGATACAAGGGAGTATCTCAATGTTAAAAAGGCTATGCAACAGAGTGGTGAAGCAAGAAAAGAAACTCCAGTCGATCAGCAGGAGTTACAATTAACTGATGATCAAATTGCTATTGTAAATAATTCCAATATGGTGATCGGTGCAGCTGATGGTACGTATGGAGATCTTGATAAATGGTTAACAAAGGCCTTCCTACAGATACTAGAATAGGGGATGTCATAAAGATTGATAAGGGACCACAAATTGGAGGACAAAAACAAGGTGTTATTCAGTACAAAGAAAGTCAAATTGCAATGGGCAACACTGGTGGTGATGTTTCACAGATTGTTAAGGGTCCATATCCACCATCTCGAGATGTACCTGCTCATATTGCTTTAGCAAGGGTTTCAAATATTGTAAATCCAATAGTGCAAGCTTATGATAAGCTTGTTACTGGTGCAGCTATCTTGTCACCTGGTACACGTTCAAAAGGGGCTGATGAAGGTGTTGAGGAAGCTGCAACTGGTAATTCTAGTAAAAATCAAGAGATGGATCAACATGGAGTAAAAGAAGGGTTGGAACCTACTGTTCATACAAATCCAAAGAGTACTGATCGAACTGAGGCAAAGGATGGCATGACAACTGGTGATCAACCTACTGTTAGTGCACATGTTGGTAATGGAATAACTGATAGAGCAGTAGTAGATCAAAATAATGGAGGAAAAGATATAGTAAAAGTTGGAGCTGGTCCTCCAGGTGGTAAAGTTGGCATTGAGGTATCCCAAAAACCAACTGGAGGAACACAGTCAAATTTTCCAGGGCAACACTCTGACAAGGAAGCTGTTGCCCAAACTTCAGGTAAGGAGAAAGATGGGTGCAAGACTATATTACTGGAAAATAAAAGTGAGAAGGTACTTGAGGATACTCAGGGAGGAGATACAAGTAAAAAAGAAGAAGATTGGAACGTGGTAACATCAAAAAAATATCCAACAAAAAAGGATGGATCACCAAAACTTCAGAAACAAGTTGTTCGACGAAATGACTTAAACGTTGGTTCCAGCTCAAATACTTTCGACATTCTTGTTACTGCTGGGGATCCTGAAGTAGAGGCAACAGTTATTGGTGATAATTTGATGTCCAAACAACTAGTTCTAATGCCTAGCAATGAACAAGTTGGGCAAGGCAGTGTTGATTTAGATAAAAAATTGGGCGTTCGACAAAATGACTCCAAGAACAATTTGGGAGCTGAACTAATTGGCATCCAAGCACATAGTTCCAATGCACCTGTTTTGCAATTTTCCAATCCTAATGTAGAACAAATCATTAAGGACGCCCAAAATGAGATGATGATGAAGGCTAACATGGTTAAACAACCTATGGTCACCTTGAACACATCCGTATTTGAGGTACCATCTCAATCCGTAGAGTCTTATGGTGAGTTTGAAGGGGAATCTGGACGTCTAATGCTATCAACGGGTAATAACAATGAGGTTATTCAAGCAAATGTGAGGGATATGGTCATTAAATCCAAGTTGTGGAAAGATCAACGAGAGGAGGATGATGAAGAGGACTGGGGCGATAGATTTGGTGGATACTCTTCTGAAGAAGGTGAGCAGGAGGTTGATCATGATAGTGCAGGAGAGGAAATTGATCCTCCAGTAAAGTCAAAACCTCACTTGAAAACACCATCAACTCCCAAAACCAAATTAAATCTTCATGCTCCAGTTTTCATACCAAGAAATTCCCCTAATGCTAGTACGTCAAATGCAGTAGCTGGAAGTCTGCAGCAGCAGCACTGTGATCGAAATACTTCAGCTAGTAATCCTCATGGTGATCCCAAAGCAGTAACAATTCCACAATCTGGGCAGCAGCAACTTGTGGCAATTACACCAGTTATTTCGTTAGAGGAGAGATAATTGTTAGATGCAATGGTAAGTACTAATCATATTAACTCGTTAAATCATTTTGCCTCCAGCATTGGTCGAGGGAATAAGAGCAGGACTTCATTACAAAAACAACAACAAAACAAGGCAGTCATAGTTAAAGTACAAGATGAAAATACCTTGATGACACAAGGTGTTGTTCAAGACATGCCAAATCCGGTGATTGTGGGCAGAGATACATATATAGATGGTGAGGAAGATGATATTCTAAATCAATGCAGGGCAGAGGCAGCAAGAAAAGGTGATTTATCACCTATGCATAGCGGAAAAAATAATAATTCTCATACAAGGGACAAAAGTTGGGACGACAGGGTAAGTCAAGATGTAAACGTAAGGAGACTCCCTATGAGAGTTTCTAAGCAAAAGCAGGCCATCCAAACTACATCCACAAAGTCTACTCGTTCAAAGACAAAAACATGAATTTTGAAGACATTTTGAAAAGGGTTGATGATGAAGACAAGCGTCTACAAATTGAAGATTTCACAAAATTAGAGAAGAGAGGACATCACTGTTACTTCTACATATTCTTATTCTACCATCACATTAGCATTGTCTTATGTAATATCATTACAGAGTACGTTATAAACTCTGTGATGATCATAGAGTATCTAGTTTTATCTAGTTCTTTCTTTTTACATGCATGTTAGTAGGTGAGGTTTTTTATTTGCCTCAATAGGATTAGTAAGGTAAGGTTTAGCCCAGCTTGTGTTGCTCTAGTTCTATGCCTTTGGAAAGAATCCAAATGGCTATGAGATTATATGCCCTCGTGAGACTTTGCGGGGAGCTACACCATGATCCCTCTACATGAGGCTGCCATAAGGGCATTGTGAGGCGCAGAGGAGTAATTATATGGCCAAGGCATAGAGGCAACATTATTGGTGCTATTGTCCCCCTTATTAGTACTCTTCCTATGTGGTTCTTTTTTCTTTTTATTATTAATAAAACTAGCCCTAGGCTACTGCCTAGTGGATTTGCTTAAAAAAAATTTAAACCTCCCTCTTGTTTCACCTTGATTTGCGTGCACAGTCCGGGCGTGTATTCGGAAAGCTATTATGTGAAAATCTGTGAAAAATAATAAATTTCGCTTTTAAAATGAATTTAGATTGACTTTGGTCAACATTTTGGGTAAACGGATCCGGACCCGTGATTTGACGGTCTCGGATGGTCCGTAGGAAAATATGGGACATGAGAGTATTTCCGGAATCGAATTCCGAGGTTCCAAGCCCGAGAAATGAATTTTTGAAGAAAATTATTTAACTGAAATTCTTAGAGTTTTTGGAAATTTAAATGTAATTGAATCTGATGGTATCGGGCCCGTATTTTGGTTCCGGAGCCCGGTACAGGTCTTATATGTGATTTAAGTTGAGCCTGTAAAATTTGGTAAGAAACGGACTTGAAATGACGTGAATCGGACCTTCGGTTGTTAAAACTTGAACTTAAGAGTTCATGAGATTTTTCTTTGATTTTGATGCTAAATTCGTAGTTATTGATGTTATTTTGATGATTTGATCGTACGAGCAAGTTCGTATGATATTTCTGGACTTGCGTGCATGTTTGGTTTGGAGCCCCGAGGGCTCGGATGAGTTTCGGATAGGCCACGGAGTGAAATTTGAACTTAGGAATTGCTGGTATGTTGCAGGTCTGCAGGTCTGCAGGCTTCGCAAAGCCTGGCTCGCAAATGCAAACACTGGTCGCAAATGCGAAGATGGCCTGGGAAGGCCTTGATCGCAAATGCGACCATTTTTACCGCAAATGCGGATGGCCAGAGTCGCAAATGCGACGTATGCCTTGCAAATGAGAAAACCTTAGGAATTTTGAGTGGTCGCAAATGCGAAGAAAATAGACTTCTGAAGGGTTGCGAACCCTGGTTGCAATTGCGACATCAGAGACCAGTTGATTGACACTTAGATGCATTTCCAGCCATTTTTCAAATCTTCTCAAAACCTAAACACATTTGGGCGATTTTTCAAGGACAAGTACTCTTCTAAATCGATTGTAAGTCATTTCTAACTCGTTTTTATTAATCTTTAACATCTTTTCTCATGATTTCAACTCAAAATCAAAGGTTTTCAAGGGGGAAATTGGGTGTTTTGGGTAGAACTTAGGTTTTTCATATTTTGGGGATTTGGACCTTGATTTGAGGTCCGATTTCAAAACAAATTATATATTTGAGTTCATGGGTGAATGAGTAATCGGGTTTTGGTTCGAACTTCGGGTTTTGACCATGTGGGCCCGGGGTCGATTTTTGACTTTTTGGGAAAAACTCTAGAAAATCTATTTTCATGCATTAGAATTGATTCATTTAGCATTTATTGATATAGTTAAGTAACTTGTGGCTAGATACAAGCGAATTGGTGGTGGAATCAAGAGGTAAAGCGGTAGTTGAGGCTTGAATTGTGTTCGAGGTATCGAGGTAAGTGTTTGGTCTAACCTTAGCTTGAGGGATTAGGAGTTGTGTCCTATTTGCTAAGTGTTGATTGTTGAGTACGACGTATAGGCATGGTGACGAGTATCTATACGTTGGTGTCCAGCATGCCCGTGAGTCTTATGCTATGATTAATATTACTCCGTTTTGTATTGTTCATGCCTTATGTGATATTTCTGTTGTTGAACAAGGCTTGTGGAAGTAATTTTGGTAATTGAATATTGAGGAGCGTTGGCTCAAGTTGTGAAATGATTTGTGGAATTATTGTTGGCAACTGAACATTATAGAGCATTGCTCAAGTTGTGAAATGATTTGTGGAATTATTGTTGGCAATTGAACATTATAGAGCATTGGCTCAAGTTGCGAATTGAGATGGGAAATAAATGTGAAAAAGAGAGGAGGATTATGGTATTGTCTTCCTTGCCGGGATGTTGTTGCTTTTAATGTTGTTTCCATTGCCAGGATGTTGTTGCTTTGATATTGTTTCCCTTGCTGGGATATGATTGTTGTATTGTTGTTCCCTTGCCGGGATTTTATTGTGATTTCATTTATTTCATTGCCCTTATTGTTTGCGATTGTTGTTTGGGTGAGGAAGAGTGTTAAAGCACGAAGGGTGATGCCGTGCATTATTTTGGTGAGAGAGTGTTAAAGCACGAAGCGTGATGCCATGCATTATTTTTGTAAGAGAGTATTAAAGCACGAAGGATGATGTCGTGCATGATATTTGTGAGAGAGTGTTAATGCACGAAGGGTGATGTCGTGCCGCACGATGTACCATTCAGTGCCTTTATATGAGTGATAATGCACGAAGGATCATTCCGTGCCATGATTATATGAGGTAAAAGCACGAAGGGTGATGCCGTGCCGATTATATTGATATTTGGTGAGGACGAGAGTAAAAACACGAAGGGTGATGCCGTGCACTTGTCTTGATTTCCTAATTATTGTTGATATTACGTTATGGTGTTCTTTACGGTTATTTATTTGTTTCCTATTGTTACTTGATATCCCCGCAGCATGTCTCCCTCCCCTTCTTACTTTTAAATTGTAAATTTTTACCTTTATTCTTCCGTTGTATATGATTTAACTGCACAGGTTTATTTGGTAGTTTGGTCCTAGCCTCGTCACTACTTCGCCGAGGTTAGGCTAGGCACTTACCAGCACATGGGGTCGGTTGTGCTGATACTACACTCTGCACTCTTTTGTGCAGATCCCAGTGTAGTAGCTTTCAGACCGCAGTGAAGTTGCTACTTCTAGTTCATCAGGCGACCCGAGGTAGTCCTGCAGGCGTCCGCAGGCCTTGGCATCTCCTTCTATCTTTTATTCTGTTTCTTTCATGTATTCCAGAGACAGTGTTGTTTTAAATCTTTCTGACCTTTATTTGTAGTATTTCTAGACAGTCTGTAAAATTGTGACACCAGTTCTGGGTAGTTTTGTTATGGATGGGTATTGGTGGCATTGTTAAAACATTGTTTATCAGTCTTCCGCTTATTAAATTCGAGTTGTTTATTAAATGTTGGTTCTTAATTGTTAACGGATTAAAATGCAAACAAGGTAAATGATTTAATTAGTTGGCTTGCCTAGCTTTCACTAGTAGGCACCATCACGACTCACGAGGGTGGAAAATCCGAGTCGTGACATTTTCCCCCCTTAGAAGAAAATCCTAACTTTTGAAAAATATCATATTCCACTTGGAGCAAGTCATTTTTATACTTCTTTTGGACAGATTTCTATATTTTTTCTTAGGTTCATCTTTCACACCAAAATAATTTAATTAACTAATTATTCTATATAAAAAGCGCTTGCAGACGCGAGTTTGAGGAATGATGTATTTTCAAATGAATGCGAAATGTATGTGATTGGTATACTTTGGAAATACTACAAGTGTAATCAGAAAAAGGCTTAATTAAAAAATCGCGACAACGTTAGATATTTTCATATGTATTCAACGTTTTAAAAAAACAAGTATGTGCTTAGAAGCTATAAAAAGACATAACTCGATACCAACCGAATAAATCAAATAATCGAAACCTATTTTCAGTTGGGTCGATTTTTTTTGTTTTTCGGATTTATGCTGACCTAATTCTATAGATCTCTTACAATATTTCTAAAAAATATTTTTGACCGACTTTTTCTGCATTTTGTTAAAAATAAGACATGACCAAACTAACAAATGATCCCAGTAATACTTATTCGTTCAGTAAATAATTATCTTTTGAAAAAAAAAATGACTCTCTAATCACACTTTATTATTAAAATCATTTTGGTAAGTGGATACGTTAATGTATAAATTTCCAATCAAACTGATTACGACAATCAAATTCAATCATATAAAATCCGCAGATCCTTGAATATTATTCGTAGTTATAAAAGATTGAATATTGTACCTAAAATACCAGATTTCATCACTCTTTCACACTATAAAAAACCAAAGAAATTAACCGACAAAATAACTTCAAAAATAGAGAAAAACACAATTCAAAAAAACCTCTTATTCTATCATCCATGAAGACTACTCTATTCTTGAATCTTTTTCTTTTATTTTGCTTTTTCCTTATAAATCCAAGTAAAAGCGACAACATCTCAAATGTTTGTGCCAAAACCAAAAACCCAAATTTTTGCACATTAACATTAGAATCAATACCTAATGCAAAAACATCATCTCTTATAGGACTTGAGCTAATAATGCTAAATTTTACAAGAGTTAAAGCCAATGCCACTAGACCAAAAATTGATGCACTTATTATGAAAGATCCAGTTCATATACCATTTGAATTACTGGACTCTTTGACTGAGTGTGGATTTGACTATAGAAATGCTGTAAATCTTGATTTGCCACAAGCTACAACTTTATTAGTGCACAAGCAATTTCTTGAACTTAGTTTTATGGCAAATGCGACTGCTGATAGAGGTATTATGTGTGAGAATGAATTTAAAAAAAGGGGTATTGCTTCTCCACTTACAAAGGAAAATAATGAGTTGATTTCTTTCGGTAATATCATGCAAGTTATTGCTGATATACTTCGTGGTACTTCGTAATATTAGTGACATATGTAGTAAGTTTTAAGGATTATATTCATGAAATTAATTGTTTAATGTTCAGTATGTGATAAAAAAAAAGATACTCTTTTCATGAATTCGATATTAATAAATCCCATACGAGTGTTTCATATATTTGAATAATAAATCTCAAATGGTTAGTTATTGTGCACGATTTTCTTAGTATTAAACATGATAGTGAAATTTGTTATCCCAGATTAATTTGTTGTATGGTTGTCGAACATATTCATTTTATTTGGTAATTCACCACATTAGCTCTATAATATTGTGTCTGATGTTTTCTTTTCGAGCAAAGACAAGACTCCTATTTTAGAATGAAACATCATTAATATTTTGGTTTAATTTAATTTTTTTCTTATTGATTTAATCTTCAAGTCTGAAAATCAGTTTCAAGAATCACGATTGCATGTTTTAATTGTCTATTCTAAATTTAATTGATAAAATATAATTTTGAAGAGTAGTACTGAAGCTGCTAACCACACAAATCGAAACTGCAAACCATACCGAATTTATTCGTTATTGTATTGATCTATTTGTTTTTTTTTAAAAAAAAAAAACAGAATTCCAAAATATCGAACTAATATTTTTTTTATAATCGTACCATATCGACCGATGAAGACGCAAAATGGAAAACAAGTACATTATATTTAACATTCGTAGCTATACTTTCAGAAAAATTACTATTCGTAGCTACATTTGAATTTTATAGCAAATCCATAAAATAAGAGATCAATTATTTGAACTAAAACAAGAGAGGAACAATCTCTTGTAACTCAGTTGGTTAGAGCGCTCACTTAAGAAGTGGAGATTTGGAGTTCGATTTACAATGACACCATTTTATTGTTTTGTATTTATGTATTTTGCCTTGGTTGTATTCGTACAGGCGCAACGAATACAGTTGACACAGACTATATCCGTTGTGCATCTGAATACAAGCGACACAAGCTGGTATAATTGAACAATAGTTACGAATGGTAATTAGGCATAGAAAGTTTTACATGTTACAACTAAATTATACACTATAGTTATCATAAATAAATACACTTTAAACTAATTATAATACATAGCTGCATATTAGGTTTTATAGCAAATACCCTCTTTAAGGGATTTCTAACCCTAAAGTAACTTTTTCCTCTCTTCCTCCTTTCATCTTCGTTCTATAGCCTATACGCCTGCCCATCTCCCTTAGACTCTCTATCTCTCTGGTGTTTCAATTTCGCCGGAGAACCGTCACCGGCCAAACCCGCCAGAACACTACCGTCCAACCTCCTTTATTTTTTTTCTCTCCTTTGCATTGTCTCTTCTCTCACTCGCTCGCTATGAAAATTCCTCAATTCAGTGCCTCAAATTCATCAATCCAGATCAGCCTCATCATTACATCCGTCGCTGCCGTCATCTCTGGTTGGAATCCATGGCCAAGCGATCGGATTTCTCAGATCCGAGTGTATTTTTTTAGATTTGAGTGTATTTCTCAGGTTTGAGTATATTTTATTTCATATGGCCGAATTAAATACAATAAAATATATATTTTGGCCATATTTTAGTTCGTCTAACCGAATTTTGGTAGATATAATGCGATAGTGTATTCTTAGATCTGGTCGGATTTTTGTTCGTCTCCATTTTTAGTTTTAATACAATATATACAGTATTTTGCTTGGCCGCAATACGTATCTCCGAAAAACTTTATCTCTTCTTTGCTATTGAATCACATACAATGATACAAATACATTATATTCTATATAAATACACTCAAATCTGAGTGTATTATGTATTTTTCAAGTAAATACAGTTTATTTTTTTTATATGTTTTCGTCTGTATTTATGTATTCCAAAGGTTATTTTTTGTGACAGATCCCTGTATTTTTTTAATTTTTGTTATTTGAATACAGTCGAATTGAATACAGTAAAATTGAATACAATAAAATAATTAAGAATGAATATAGTCGAATCGAATATAGTGTATACAATCGAATTGAATAGAACGATATACACCCTATTTATTTCTTATTTTTTGTTATTTGAGTACAACTGAATTCAATATAGTGAATTTGAATACAATGTAAAATATATAAGAACAAATACATCTAAATTGAATACAGTGTATACAACCGAATTGAATATATTGACATACATCATATGACAAACAATTAGAGCCTGTTTGGAAAGCCACTTAGGAATTGGATTTGGTTAAAATTACACAGCTTGATATGTCTGTATGGCCAAATAATTACTTGGTCAGCATGGAATTGAGTGTAATTGGAGGGATGTAATTACACTCTCCAGTTGTCACGACCCCAAAACCGACCGTATCGTGATGGCGCCTATCGTGAAATTAGGCCAGCCAACACATTTCTAAAATAATCCCCATTCCAATTAAAACTTAAATAAAACCATTTTTCAACTAAAATCCAATAAAAGATATAAAGTCAAAACAAAAATAAAAACGGAAAGTAAAAGCCCGACCTCGGGTGTCACTAAGTCATGAGCAATGCTACAATAGTTCTGAAACAAGACAAGACCAAAATAGTCTGGAAATAGCAACAATTTACTAATAGGAAGATAGAGAAGGAAAAAAGCAGAACTGCGATCGCCAGGCAACTACCTCGCTATCTTCGTGAATTCCGCGACTGGAATAGTCAACAGCCGCTACCGTGCCCTGAGATACCTGAATCTGCATATAAGGTGCAGGGGGTAACGTGAGTACACCAACTCAGTAAGTAACAAGTCCAAACATTGGACTAAGAGGTAGTGACGAACTAAACCTCAACAATTATAACACATTTAAATTTTACAGAAAAGTAGGCATGCTGGCAATTCAATATTTTTAACTTGACATTAACGAAAAGTACTAATCCGAACAATATAAAGTATAAAGCTCAGTAAAACTCTACATGTCGAAATGTATGAAAATGCATTGTGTGCTTCTACTCTCAAGTGCTCAACCACTCGGTACCGCATATGGCCATCCGGCCCAGGGAAATCCATCCCGGAATATATATAAACAACGCTGACCTCAAGTCAGCCGGTACCGAGGAACAAGGGTAATCCGACCCTGAGGAGAAATCCATCTCCAGGTATCAGTGCTTCAGACAAATCTATGTCCAGGAAAATCCATCGCTCAATAATATCAGTACTTCGGACAAATCCATTCCCAAGGAAATCCATCCCTCAATAGTATCATCCGCACTCACTAAGGGTGTATAGACTCCGGAGGGGCTCCTTTTAGAAAGCTCGCCTCACACTCTTCCGACCACCTGAAAGGAGCACCCTTTCGAGTCAATTTGGTCAAGGGTGATGCTATAGATGAAAATTCCTGAACGAACCGACGGTAATAACCCGCCAAACCAAGAAATCTGCGAATCTCTGTGGCTAAGGACGGTCTGGGCCAACCCTGAACTTCCTCTATCTTCTTCGGATCAACTTGAATACCCTCACTGGACACCATGTGTCCCAAGAAAGCCACTGATCTGAGCCAAAACTCACACTTGGAGAACTTTGCATAAAGCTTCTCCTCCCTCAATCGCTGCAATACAACTTTCAAATGCTCGGCGTGCTCCTCCTTACTACGCGAGTATACCAGAATATCATCAATGAATATAATAACGAACAAGTCGAGATAAGGCCGAAACACTCTGTTCATCAAATGCATGAATGATGTTGGGGCATTGGTCAGCCCAAAAGACATCACAAGGAACTCATAATGACCATATCGGGTCTTGAAAGTTGTCTTAAGAATATCCGAGTACCTGATCTTCAACTGGTGATACCCCGACCTGAGATCAATCTTGGAGAACACCCTCGCTCCCAGAAGCTAGTCAAATAAATCATCAATACGAGGCAAAGGATACTTGTTCTTGATTGGGACTTTGTTCAATTGCATGTAATCAATGCACATCCTCATAGTGTCATCCTTCTTCTTCACAAATAGGACAGGTGCACCCCACGGCGACACGCTAGGCCAAATAAACCCCTTATCCAGGAGTTCCTGAAGCTGCTCCTTCAACTTCTTCAACTCCGCCGGTGCCATACGGTACGGTGGAATAGAAATAGGCTGAGTGCCCGACACCAAATCAATACCAAAGTCAATATCCCTGTCCGGTGGCATGCCCTGAAGGTCTGCAGGAAACACATCTGGAAAATCCCTCACTACCGGGACTGAATCAATGGTAGGAGTCTCTGCACTAGCATCCCTCACGAAGGCCATGTAAGAAAGACAACCCTTCCCAACCATCCGCCAAGCCTTCAAAAACAAAATCACCCTACTGGGAAAATAATCCGTCGAACCCCGCCACTCAATCCGTGGCACACTCGGCATAGCCAACGTCACTGTCTTAGCATGACAGTCCAAAATAGCGCGACATAGAGATAACTAGTCCATGCCCAATATCACATCAAAATCCACCATAAAAAGCAACAGAAGGTCCACTCGGTTCTCCAAACCCCCAATAGTCACCACACAAGACCGATATACGTGGTCCACAACAACAGTATCGCTGATCGGTTCCAACTCTGCACTACTATTGAGTAGCAAGAGAGGTCGAAGCAGCTTTTACCCGATTAAGGTCGGGATCGATTTCCACAGGGAGCTAGATATTGGAGTTGGGTGTCTATCTAAAGTAGAGTTTTGTATTTGCTCCAAATTGCACTTCTACACATATTTGGTTTTGATTATGATTCTAATTTTATAAAACTACAATGCTCAATTAAACTAAAATAAGCTAGGGTTAAACTATTGCGAGTTGTTCAAATGATTAAAAGGCACTAGGGTAGTGACTTTCGCCTAGGTGGTCAATTGACGGATTCTTGAGTGTAAAGCTAGATTATCACGTTTGGGGAGTATGATATAACCATTGCTCGATTCTACTCACTCTATACCTCTCGGTAGTTTGAGTGATTTTGCCCGAATTGACTTTCTCAAGACCAATTGGGTATGCAAATTTGCACAAGCAATTAAGGTTCAAGTCGGGTATTACTATCTTTAAGTTTAACCCTTTAATTGGGGCTATCAATCTCTTGAGTACGCCCCAATTCCTTGTTGGACCAATTTCAGAGACTTAGGCTCTCTTTCTCAAGAAGAGCCAAAGTCAACTAAACACAAACTAGTGTTTGCAACCACTAATTCAGCAATTAACCATAAAATTAGTCCAAATATCAAACACCCATAGTCAATCAAGCCCTAAAACACAAGATCCATCAATTACCCACACTAGGGTTGAGCCACAACCCTAGCTGATGGGTCTAGCTACTCATAATTAAAGAGAAAAACAAAGAAATAGATGAAGATAAACTCATAATAATTAATTACTAAATAAAACTTGAAGATTCAATGGTGAAATTAAGCTAAAATTACTCAAAATAGCAAAAGAAACAAAGTCACGAGCGCAGCTCTACGTACAAAACTATCTGATAACCTAAAAATGGGAAAAGAATCTATTTATACTAGGCTAAAAATCTCGGACAAAAATACCCCTGCGGGGCTAGTGCGGACCGCACAAAATCAAGTGCGGCCGCACTAAGGCTCTTGACTTGAATATCCAGCTCTCTGAACTTGGGCAATGCGGACCGCACAAAGTCTAGTGCGGCCGCGGTGGCTTCTAGTGCTGTCCGCATGAAATGGAGCGCGGACCGCATTGGGCTTCAATCTTCAAACAGGCATCTCTCTGAACCTTGGCTCTGCGGACCGCACTAAATCGAGTGCGACCGCAGTGACTCCAATGCGGACCGCAGAAAATCCTTTGCGGCCGCATTGCCTTTTTGGCCTGAGATGCACACTCTCTGAACCTCACTTGTGCGGACCGCACAGAATGGTGTGCGGCCGCACTGGCCCTGTTTGACTGAGCTTTGTCTTGTCTTGGTACTTGTGCAAGTTTCACTCCTTTTTGAGCTGGTATTTGACACCTTGTCACCTTGTTGATCAAACCTGCAATCAAGAACAACTTGTGAGCCTTTGGGACTATTTTGTACACATTTCTAATCTAAACTTGAGCATGAAGGAGTGTAAAATGCATCATATTCCCTAGTTATCAACTCCTCCAAACTTACGCTTTTGCTTGTCCTCAAGCAAACAAAATAAGACCCACCCCTTAAGAGAACATCCAAGAAAATTCAGTTGTCCTAAAGTGACCTCATCCAGCACCAATTGGGACTAACAATTGCCCTCAATACAAATGAATCATTAACAACATTTACTCTTTTAAACACCATGGATTAAGTGCGACACAAGAGCATCAAGAGTTGACTCAACACATCAAAAAACTTTGTCTATTACTTTGGTCATTGTGGAACCCAAACTCGCACATCCTCAAATCTCCCTAAGCAAACCTCACCTTTAGAATAGTGGCACTCAGAACGAGGTTAATGGAAATTCACTCATCTCTCTCAAAGAAAAGTCACAAATCCTGCTCTAAGTACCATATGCTTGTCCCTTATGTGAGTCACCACGAATGTAAGCTTCATTCAACTAGAGATCATATAGGGCTTTTGTGGAGACATAGAGAAGGCTTTTGGTTCCGGGTAGGCAATGTTTGGTCTAAGTAGGTTCCATCTTCCCTTAAGCACTTCTTTTGTTTCATTTTGGCACACATTCACTTGACTTTTTTAGTCATTTCACTTCCTTCTGAAGGGTTAGAGAGACACACTGTCACTCTTTCTTATACATTTCAAATATTTTCTCCTTTCTCAATTTTCCACACCTTTCATTATTTGCTTTTCTTGAATCCCTTTTATTCATTTCTACATTGAGTATTCTTTCTTTCTTTTCTTTTTTTTTTTGTCTTTTTGCTTTTCTTTATTTTTCATTGCCTTTCCTTTTCTTCATTTTGTACCTTTTTACCACTTTGTTGCCATCCACGTCTCTCCCCCCAAACGTATACTTTTGCCATGTGCTAAGAAAATATCGGGTGCCAAGAGAGGGTTTCTCTTAGAACGGGTAAAGGCTTGTATCATTGTTCTTGAAGGAAAAAGGCTTAAGGCTCAAAAGGGTTGACTAGGGATTTTATCATTGGTGGGCTATGGAAGTGATCAAGCTATCATTTGGATAAAGGAGAGCCTATAATCATGTCTCAAGTCAAATTACACTTAGGATTTCGCCTCAACAAACATTCAGGGCAAGTTCTAGACCAATGGCTCGGGACTTGGACTTGCAATGCAATTTCTCACCACACAAGCTATGGGATTGCGAAAGACACAGAGTCGGGGGCCCACAACAACCTTAGATAAGATTTGAGCACACAATGGTCCCGAAAAACCACTTGATGATTATCGGCCAACATAAGAGTCTCAAGGTCACAACTTTCACCATCCCATACACAACGATTTGTTTTTTACCATAAGATCAAAGGCAAATGTGCTAGGCCCAAGTGAAGCTTTGCTTGAGGCACCCTTACCACTAACTACTAAAAAGCAAAAAGAAAAACGGACTCAAACCCTTAATAAGGTTTTCACGCCATCCATCATTGGGAAGAGCCACCCGAATCACACAAACTCCACCTTTGGAAAGAACCGTGACATTAAGAAAACCAAAGGCTTATTGCAAACGGTCAAAACAAGAAGCTACGAACATAAATAAGAAGCTACGGAAAAGAAAAATATGGAAAGAAGGATGAATATGTACAAGAGGGGATTTAATCGAATATACAATATGGGGATGAATATATACAATGTAATCATGACTTTTATATACACACCCAAAGTGAAAAGTACGCAAACTGTAATGAAGTACTAAAATTATATACATACCAAAGATAAAAAGGAAACAAATCATAAAATCTGTCAAATATATACAGTCATCCAACAAATCAAAGTAGGGCCTACCCCCTCAAATGAAAGCTGGCATTGTCCTCAATGCCAACTAAGCAAAATAAGCACCAAAAATAAAGGGAAAAGGGATATAGAAACTCCATATGGCCCACCTGTCTGTATGGGATCCTGAGTGGTCCCTGGGTCCTCAATATGCTCGGGAACCTCAGACTGGTTCCCTATGATCTGCTGCTCTGCTGCTGGGACCTGGGCCTGGACTTGGACAGGCTCCTGGGCTGCATTCTGTGGCTGACTGGAGGAAGCCTCCGGTGGGTCCTCCAACTCTATGACTGCGTTATCCGCACGGGGAATCACCCTCTGCCTCTTGGGAGGCCTCTCTGATTGCACTGGTTGGGGATGGGCTGCTGGTACCGGGTCATGTAGCAATAAATCCAAAGGCAGGTGATCTGCCTTTAACCTGTCAACCTCAACCCGTAACTCCTTCACGGACTCCTTGGAAGCCCGAGTCTTTCTCATCTTCTTGGCCTCCTTAGCAAGCTCCTTGAGAGCTTTCCCATGAGAATCCACAGCTTCCGTAAGCTTTTCTGAGTATCAAGGATCTTCTTCTGGTTTTCCAGAATCTCTTTGAGGGTGTCCTCAATAGACTGTGGGACCTGTGGAGGCGGGGGTGCCGACTGAGCTGCTACTGTAGTAGTGAGGACAGAAAATTTAGAGGAAGCTATCTGCATCCAATTGTTGATGCTGAGAAGGGCCTGGCTCAGACGGTGTGCAGTCACTGGGTAGGCCGGGGTAGAGGGTATGTCTGGAACTGCTGAAGTGGATGGACCAGGGGGCAAGTCCGCTGAGGTGGAAGAAGGCTGAGTAGGAGCCACTACCACTACTGGCTCTTTAGACTGGCCAGTTGGAGCAGTGGTTGTTCCCTTGTAGTTCTTGCCTTTTGGGTTGTCATCACCCTGCATGCTGTACCATGAGAACGGGGCCTTTGCTTTCACTTTGATATCAAATGGCCGCTTTTCAACTTTGAGGTCCCTGAAGTACATGGTTAAGAAGCTGGGGAAGGGGTAGTTTCTGTCACCTTCACTTACTACCTGTGTAATCACCCTAGACATCACATTCCCGATATTAATCGGGTACCCCACCATGATTGATGCTACCAGTACTGCCCGGTGAAGAGAGAGGGAGTTGTCATGAGTAGTGGGGTCCAATCTGCTGCACACGAATATTTCCCACCCCTTGGCCTCGAAATTCAAACTTCTCCTCAAAATTTTCACTCCCGCATTCAGCCAATCGGTAGTGGTACCTGGATTTCCAGATACTGTGCCAACCAAGGACGGACCTCCTCACCTAATTCCATCTTTTCCAAGTACAGCGACTCATCCTCCTCATCGAAGCCCAAGTAGTTATTTATTGTTTTTCCATCAAACAACACTGTCAAATTTCGCACCTTGGTCACGTTGGTGCCCTTTTTGATGTGGACAGCATTGGTGTAAAATTCCTTGACCAGGTGCTCGTTTGCATCCACACAGTCGCTCAAGAAGTACTCCCAGCCCACTCTCTCTCTAAACTGTCTCCTCACATTAGGGTTGTGAGGCAAGAGGTCTCTATCAACAAAACTTCTCTCCGGAATCAATTTCCTCACAGGCCACCATTCTCTAAACTTATGGTAAGCCTCCTCACTCACAAAGCGATCCTGCCATGCCTCCGGATTTCTAGAGTTCGCTAATCCTCCCACCTGAGGCTCACCCCTTTCTACAACTGCCTCTTCTTCTCCTACTGCACCCTCTCCGGATAATGAAGTTGTGGGAGAGGTGGAGTACTCATCCTTACTGCCTTCAGCTGAGCCCTCAGACGACCCAGAAGATACATGCACTGACGCATGAGCAGTGGGGGATGCTGGAGGAGTGGGGTCATCTGTCAGCCTGAACCTGCCCAGGAAATCATCCATAAACTCCAGAGCAGAATCAGAATCAGTCAACTCCTTGGAAGGCTCATACTCACTTCCCGGGGAGTGGGAAGCAGCTCTATCAGCGGCCCGAATCGCCTTCCTTGTTGCTTTTATTGCTTCCCGAACTTCGGAGGTAAATTTTATCTTTCCACGTCCCCTCCCCCGGGAGGACTCTCCTCTGCCTGGTTGTTTAGCACCCTGGCCTCTTGATTTTACCATTGTCTGCAAACAAATTCAGTCATGCTTTGTTAGTCTCAGTATATACAATGAAGTTCAAGATTGCAGTGAAAGAATTATGTTGCAGACACTTTAGTTGTTGAATAGTGCAGACCGCACAAAATGTAGTGCGGCCGCACAAAGGCCCATGCGGACCGCACAAAATGCCAATGCAGTCCGCACAGAGGTGGGGTTCAGACTACCCACTCTCTGAGTAATTGCTCTGCGGACCGCACAAAAAGCAATGCGGTCCGCATTGAGGCACCACGGACCGCACAAAATGCAATGCGGCCGTGGTCCTCATTGAACAGGTTTCAGAACATTCTTCAATGCGGTCCGCACAAAATGCCATTGCGAACCGCACAGGAGCACCGCGGACCGCACAATTTCCACCGCGGTCCGCACTGAGTACCAAAAAGCAGCACCAACCTAGGGTTTAAGTGTTGATCAATTTTAATCCAATTTATCACATAAAGTTGAGTCCCTAGGTGTTGGTTGAGTGTTCTAACTTTCTAACTAACTTTAAACACAAATTAACTACCCTATTCTTACCAAATCGACAGAAATATGGGAAGAACAGAAGAAAAGCTAAGCAAACAAAAATTTAATGAAAATAATAAAATTAACAATGAAAAAGAGATGAAATTACCAGAAGTAAGATGTTGTGATTAAGATTAAGCCTTAGAAATCAGTTATGTGCAATGAGTGGGGATGAACAGTACTTTTAAAACTCTGAGAGTTAAAAGATCGAAAAGATCAAAATGAGGGCCTCAGGTACTATTTATAGAAAAAGTCCTGGGGTCCATCTCACCTACCCAATGCGGACCGCACAAAATGGAATACAGTCCGCACCACACAGCATTTACACAAGTTTGAGAAGGCAACCTACTGCGGTCCGCACAAAATGCTTTATGGCCGTAGTGGTCCACCGCGGACCGCACAAAATGTAATGCGGCTGCGGTGGCAAACTTCAGAGAGTTGGTATTTTCGTCCATCATCAGTGCAGTCCGCACTAAGTTTGTGCTCCCCGCACTAGGTTCTTTGGGGCCGTACAAAATGTAGTGCAGTCCGCATTGCAAACTTCAGAGCCTTTAACAATTTATCCACTTTGTCCTGCACTGCATCAACGCAATCCTGTAGCATCTCACAACCAGTCAATCCAAAAGTAAATCCTATACTACAATGAAAATCAAAGAAAAATAAGAAGAAAAACACATGGGTTGCCTCCCAAGAAGCGCCTGATTTAACGTCGCGGCACGACGCATGTTACCATCCAATCATTTGAAATGAAGAAGTGCCACCACATGGCTATCATCAAATTTTCCCAAGTAGTGCTTGACCCTGTGCCCATTAACTCTGAAAATCTCCCCATTTTTGTTCTTCAAATCAAGGGCACCAAATGAGGTCACAAACACCACCTCAAAAGGTCCGCTCCATTTTGACTTTAGCTTTCCCGGAAACAACCGTAACCGAGAGTAGTAGGCATGGAATCGGAATTCATCAAGTTCATTGAGTTGCTCAACATGGAGATTTGCTGTCACATCCCATTCGAGGTTCAATTTCTTCAAAGCCCACATGCCTTATGCTCTAACTCAATCGGTAAATGGCAAGCTTTCCCAAATACCAACCGGTACGGAGACATACCAATCGGAGTCTTGTAAGCAGTTCGTAAGCCCATAGAGAATCATCCAACTTCTTAGACCAATTGGTCCTATTGGCATTGACTATTTTAGATAAAATGCTCTTGATTTCCCTGTTAGAGACTTCAACTTGGCCACTCGCCTGAGGATGATAAGGAGTAGACACTTTGTGGTTGACACCATACTTAGCAAGCAAGCTGTCAAAAGCTATATTGCAAAAATGCGATCCTCCATCACTTATAATTGCACGAGGAGTGCCAAACCTTGTAAAAATACTCTTCTTTAGAAATGCAACCCCACTCCTAGCTTCATTGTTGGGCAAAGCCAAGACCTCGACCCATTTTGAGACACAGTCAACTGCTACTAGAATATAGGTGTTCCCGCACCAGCTTACAAATGGGCCCATGAAATCAATACCCCACACATCAAAGATATCCACTTCTAGAATGGTGTTGAGAGGCATCTAATCTTTCTTCGAAATACCGCCCGCTCGCTGGCATTGGTCACACCTTTTCACAAGATCACTTGTATCTTTATACAAAGTTGGCCAATAAAAACCACAACTCAGAACTTTTAAAGCTGTCCTCGCTCCTCCATGATGGCCACCATAGGGAGAGGAATGACAAGCCTCTAAGATAATTGACTGCTCCTCTTCAGGGACACACCTCCGGATCACTTCGTCGGTGCAAATCTTGAATAAGTACGGCTCATCCCAATAGAAATCCAGACTATCCCGTTTGAGCTTCTTCCTTTGGTTAGAAGAGAGCTCACACGGGATGATGCCATTCACAAGGAAATTAGCAACATCCGCAAACCATGGCATATCACTCATCGACACAGAAAGTAGTTGCTCATCGGGAAATGCATCATTGATCTCTAGGCCATCACACGACCTTCATTCCTCCTCCAAGCGGGACAAGTGATCCGCCACTTGGTTTTCACTACCTTTCCAGTCCACAATTTCCAAATCAAACTCTTGAAGTAATAAGACCCATCGCATCAGTCTAGCTTTGGAGTCTTTATTTGCCATCAAAAACCTAAGAGCTGCATGATCGGTGTGCATTATGACCTGGCTCCCATAAGATATGGCCGAAATTTTTTCATTGCGAACACAATAGCCAACAACTCTTTCTCAGTTACCGTGTAGTTCCTTTGAGCCTCATTCATTGTCTTGCTCGCACAGTACACCGGATGAAACATTTTGTTCACTCTTTGACCCAAAACTGCCCCAACCACAACATCACTCGCGTCGCACATGAGCTCGAAAGGCAAACTCCAATTGGGTGCGGTAATGATCGGGGTGGTGGTCAACTTATGCTTGAGAAGATCAAAGGCTTGCATACATCCCTCATCAAACACGAAGTTGGCATCCTTTTCTAGCAGCTTGCACAAAGGATTCACTACCTTCGAAAAGTCCTTGATAAATCTCCGGTAGAACCCCGCATGCCCAAGGAAACTTTTAACCCCCTTGACAGAAGTGGGGGGAGGAAGTCTTGAAATCACCTCAATTTTGGCTTTGTCAACCTCAATACCATTCTTTGAAATTTTATGACCCAACACTATGCCCTCCTCGACCATGAAGTGGCATTTTTCCCAATTTAGCACAAGATTGGTGTCTTCACACCGGGCCAACACTCTATCCAGATTTTTCAGACATTCATCAAATGAATCACCCACAACACTAAAGTCGTCCATGAACACCTCCAAAATATCTTCCACCATATCGGTGAAAATGGCCATCATACACCGTTGGAATGTTGCCGGTGCATTGCACAACCCAAAGGGCATCCGAGAAAAGGCAAAGGTGCCATATGGACAAGTAAAGGTTGTCTTCTCCTGATCCTCTGGAGCTATCAAAATTTGGTTGTACCCCGAATATCCATCCAAGAAACAATAGAAGGCACGCCCAGCAAGACGATCAAGCATCTGGTCAAGGAAAGGCAATGGGAAGTGATCCTTGCGGGTCACCTTGTTCAGCTTGCGGTAGTCCATGCACACCCTCCATCCGGTCACTGTCCGGGTTGGAATAAGTTCATTATTAGCATTGGTCACCACGGTCATACCACCCTTCTTCGGCACACACTACACCAGTGAAGTCCACGAGCTGTCAGAGATAGGGTACACAACTCCGGCATCTAACCACTTGATCACCTCCTTTTTCACAACCTCTTGCATTGCCTCGTTCAACCTCCTTTGATGTTCCAAGGAGCGTTTTGCATCATCTTCAAGAATAATCTTGTGCATACAGAATGCGGGGCTTATTCCCCGAATATCAGCTAAAGTCCATCCAATTGCCTTCTTCCGCTTTTTGAGCACCGCCAATGTGGCATCTACCTGCATGTTAGTAAGACAAGAGGAAAGAATAACTGGTAAAGTTGAACTAGGGCCTAAGAATTCATACCTGAGGTGTGGAGGCAATGGCTTCAACTCCAACACCGGAGGTTCCTCAATTGAAGGCTTTGTTGGAGGGGTCTTTCTATTTTCAAGATCCAAAGAGAGTTTCCTAGGCTCATAAGAATAAGAGCCCATTCCATGTAAAGCATTCACGCACTCCACTCGGCCCTCATCATCATTGACATCAAGATTCAACAATACGGCCTCCAAAGGGTCCTCCACATTGATCATTGCACTAGTATCATCAATTATCACAGCCGTGACAAGATCCACAAATGAGCACACTTCGGTACAATTGGGCTGCTTCATTGACTTGCACACATGAAAAACGACCTTTTCATCACCCACCCTAAAAGTGAGTTCCCCTGCTTCCACATCTACTAGAGCCTTCCCCGTAGCAAGGAAAGGTCTCCCCAATATGATCGGAACCTCATAATCTACCTCACAGTCCAAGATCACAAAATCAGCTGGCAAGATAAATTTGTCCACCCGGACAAGCACATCGTCAACAATACCTAATGGTCTCTTCATTGATCTATCTGCCATTTGCAATCTCATAGAAGTTGGCCTCGATGGCCCAATACCCAAAGTCTTGAAAACTGAGTAGGGCATCAAATTGATACTAGCCCCTAGATCACATAAAGCTTTAGCAAAGTCTGCACTTCCAATAGTGCAAGGGATAGTGAAAGCACCGGGATCCTCCAACTTCGGAGCCATTGAATGTACTATAGCACTAACTTGGTGGGTCATCTTGATAGTTTCACAGTCCATGGATCTTTTCTTCGTCACCAAATCTTTCATGAATTTAGCATAGCCAGGCATTTGCTCTAGAGCCTCCACCAAAGGCACATTAATGGATAAGCTCTTCATCATGTCAATGAACTTTTTGAACTGATTCTCATTTTTCTGCTTGGCTAGCCTCTGAGGATAAGGGGGAGGTGGCCTAGGCAAGGGTGCCTTGGCTTTTGGCACAACCGGCTCCGGTATGTCAATTACGTGTTCCCTAGACGGGTTCACGTCATTTTGTGTTTCCACCTCGGCATCTTGAATATTAATCCTCACTTCTTGATCACATTTTCATCAACCACATTCTCAACCACCAAAGGAACTTCATCTTCTTGCAACTCAACTTCATCACCCAAAACTTGCTTTTGTTTGGAGGCATTCACATCACCGCCTCGTCCACTCCTAGTAGTTACCGCCATAACATGATTGTTACCACCCTTTGGGTTAACTACCTATCACTCGGTAGAGCCCCCTTAGGGCGAGTATTCAAAGACTGTGAGATTTGGCCTAGCTGGACCTCCAAATTCCTGATTGAAGTGTTGTGAGAAGCCAATTGCGCATCGGAGTCAGCATTCTTTTTCATCATCTGTTCAAACATCATCTCAATTCTACCCATTCCATTGTTGGAGGAACTGGGACCCTGGGATGGAAAAGGCGATGGGTTGCTCGATTGTTGGTACATTGGGGGGCCTTTGAAAGCCTTGCCCCTGATTTCCTTGGTTATTGTTCCATCCACCCTGGTTGTTGTTGTTGCCCCAGTTTCCCTGATTGTTCCGATTGTTATTTTGATTTCCCCAATTGTTGTTCCCTTGTTGTTGATTGTTTCAATTATTGTTGCCTTGCTGTTGGTTACCCCAATTGCCCAGGGATCTCCATTGTTGCTGTTGGTTAGAAGAATTGCCTCTTTGGACTTGACAATTATTCACGTATTGCACCTCTTCATTCTGCCCATCATAACAATCATCTTGGAATCCACCACAATCATTGTCAAATTGATCCGAATTCCCTTGGTTCTGTTGACCTCTCTGTCTTCTATTTTCATAATCATGTTGATACCCTCCATGGCATTTACTTAGCGAGGATTCTGAACTTGTTGCAACTGTACCTTTGCTAATTGGTTCATTGTTGTTGTAAGTTCTGCTATAGCCTGTCCATGGTCATGTAGTTCTTTGTGCAAATGAGTGACTGTGGGGTCACCCTGTGGCACATTGGCCCTACTTTGCCAAGCGGAGGATGTGTCAGCCTTCTCGTCAAGAATAGCACAAGCTTCATCATAAGGAAACTTCATGAAATTACCCCAGCCAATTGATTCACTATGCATTGATTCGTTGTATAGATGCCCCGATAGAAGGTTTGTTGTATCATAGCCTCTGTCATATCATTGTTGGGGCATTCCTTCACCATAGTTCTATATCTCTCCCAGATCTCGTGCAATGGTTAGGTGGGCTCCTGCTTGAAGGGTAAGATCTCATCCCGTAATGCTGCCATGTGCCCCGGTGAGAAAAATTTGGCAATGAACTTATCCGCCAACTCATCCCAAGTGGTGATGGAATAGTTGGGAAGTCGCTCAAGCCAATCCAATGCCTTCCCTCTAAGTGAGAATGGGAAGAGCCTCAATCGAAGTGCATCCTCGGACACATTGGTTTGCTTGCTCCCCTAACAGGTATCCACGAACCCCTGAGATGTTTGTAAGCATTCTGAGTGGGAGAACCCGTGAAGTACCCACGTTGCTCCAACAATGTCAGCATCACGTTGGTTATTTGAAAATTGCCCGCTCGGATCCGGGGCGGAACAATTGAACTCGCATAGCCTTGGTTGGGAAGAACTCTAGGAGCCACTCTTGGAGGTGGCGGAGGAGGGTCTGGAATGTTTTCATTTGCATTCGCCTGGCGGCCTCTACGTTGTCCTTGAGGTACAAGAGGCACCTCATCCTCTCCATTATCATCAACCTCTTCCCCTGCAATCACGTTTCCAAGAGGGTCATTAGCATTTAATGCCATTTTGTACCTGAAGTTGTGACACACACAAATTAGTGACAAAGAAGGAAAGAAGAACAATACACAAAACTATTTAGATAGATAGCCAAAATCGTTAGCTCCCTGGCAACGGTGCCAAAAAGTGATCGGTTCCAACCCTACACTACTATTGAGTAGCGAGAGAGGTCGAAGCAGCTTTTACCCGATTAAGGTCGGGATCGATTTCCACAGGGAGCTAGATATTGGAGTTGGTGTCTATCTAAAGTGGAGTTTTGTATTTGCTCCAAATTGCACTTCTACACATTTTGGTTTTGAATATGATTCTAATTTTATAAAACTACAATTCTCAATTAAACTAAAATAAGCCAGGGTTAAACTATTGCGAGTTGTTCGAATGATTAAAAGGCACTAAGGTAGTGACTTTCGCCTAGGTGGTCAATTGACGGATTCTTGAGTCTAAAGCTAGATGTCACGTTTGGGGAGTATGATATAACCATTGCTCGATTCTACTCACTCTATACCTCTCGGTAGTTCGAGTGATTTTGCCCGAATTGACTATCTCAAGACCAATTGGGTATGCAAATTTGCACAAGCAATTAAGGTTCAAGTCGGGTATTACTACCACTAGGTTTAACCCTTTAATTAGGGCTATCAATCTCTTGAGTACGCCCCAATTCCTTGTTGGACCAATTTCAGAGACTTAGGGTCTCTTTCTCAAGAAGATCCAAAGTCAACTAAACACAAACTAGTATTTGCAACCACTAATTCAGCAATTAACCATGAAATTTTCAAAATATCAAACTGTGACGACCCAAAGGGTCATCACCGGATTTCTCTCTTTTTCGTGCTTTCGAGGCTTTGAAAACCTCATTTTTACTTTCCTCGATTTACGTGCGCAGTCCGAGCGCGTAGCCGGAAAGCTTAAATATGAATTCTGTGTAAAAATTTATGAATTTTGATATTGTTATGATTAAAGTTGACTTTGGTCAACATTTTGGGTAAATGGACCCGGACCCGTGATTTGACGGTCCCGGAGGGTCCGTAGAAAAATATGAGACTCGGACATATGCCCGGAGTCGGATTTCGAGGTCGAGAGCCCTAGAAATGAATTTTTCTGTGAAATTGTTTTTCTGAAATTATTAAGGAAAATGGAAATGGAAATTGATTAAAAGACTACGGTATCGGGCTCGTATCTTGGTTCCGACGCCCGGTACAAGTCTTGAATATGAGTTAAGCGCTTTCTGTAAAGTTTGATCGGAATCGGACGTCATTTGACGTGTTTCGGACCTAAATATCTAAAATTTGAAGTTATGAAGTTTGAAATGAAAATGATGATCTTGAGGCTTGATTCAATGATTTTTAATATTATTTTGGCGATTTGATCGCTCGAATAAGTTCGTAGCATGTTATTGAGTTAGTGTGGGTGTTTGGTTAGGAGCCCCGAGGGCTCGGGAGTGTTTCCGGGGAGGTTTTGGACTTAGCAAAATTGCAGAAAAATCTGCAACAGGTGCACAGACCTTTTCTTCTTCGCGTTCGCACCCTCTATCTCGCGTTCACGTTGCCTTAGCCCCCTCTCCTTCGCGTTCGCGAACGAGCTCACGCGTTCACGAAGCCCCAGATTTTCCTTCTTCGCGTTCGCATACCATATCTCGCGATCGCGTAAGCTTATTGTCCTCACTCATCGCGTTCGCATAAGGCCTCACGCGTTCGCGTAGGCCAAATCTTGGACCCCAGTATTTTCCTCTTCGCGTTCACACTCTCACTCTCGCGAACGCGAAGGCTTGTCAGCTCCTACCCTTCGCGAACGCGACCCTCCTGTCTCGAACGCGAAGGGCAATTTTTCCCAGTTATATTTTTAAGTTTCAGAACAGTGTAGTCGCGAAATTTTCATAAAAACATCCGAGTTTCTTCCTCTCCAACGTCCTTAGGCATCCATTGAAGCTTCCTTTCATCAAGACCTCTTGGGTTAGTAAATTCCAACTCGTTTTCTTCATTTTCCATTATTATTTATTGAATTCCTAAGCTTAAATCATATAATCTAGGGTTGAAATTGGGGAAAAATGGTAAAATTAGGGCTTTTCGATTTTCTTTGATTTAGACCTCGTTTTGGGCTCGTGGAGGAATGGGTGACATAGAATTGGTTCGAACCTCGGGTTTTGACCAAGCGGGCACGGGGTCGATTTTGGAATTTTTGGAAGAAAGGTTGGGAATATATATTTAGGCATTGGGTTTGATTTGTTTAGCTATTATTGATATTATAAAGTCATTATTTCATAGATTTGATTGAGTTGGAGCCGAATTCGAGAGGGAAAGTGGTCGTTGTGGATTGATTTAGGCGTGGAAGTTGAGGTAAGTGTTTGGTCTAACCCTAGCTTGAGGGAATAGGAGTAGAGTCTTATCTGTTAATTGCTATTTGTCGAGTACGGTGTATAGGCATGGTGACGAGTATCTATACATTGGTGTCGAGCAAGACCGTGAGTCCTAATTTGCTAAATTGTCGAATTGGTAATTGTTATTTATGAGGAATTGTGTTAAGTAGAGATTGAATGAGTTCGGTTATAGCTGGATCCCCCTTGCCGGGATAGTTTATTATATTATCTTGTTCCCTTGCCGGGATTGCTTATTATAACATCTTTCTCCCTTGCCGGAATTATATTGTGTATTGTGCTGAATGAAATGGGATCGTGTGGTACGCCGACCACGAGATATTATGAAATGGGATCGAGTGGTACGCCTACCACGTGATATTATGAAATGGGATCGAGTGGTACGCCCACCACGTGATATTATGAAATGGGATCGCCTACCACATGATATTATGAAATGGGATCGAGTGGTACGCCTACCACGTGATATTATGAAATGGGATCGAGTGGTACGCCTACCACGTGATATTATGAAATGGGATCGAGTGGTACGCCTACCACGTGATATGAGGAATTGGGATCGTGTTGCACGCCTGCAACGACAGGAAATTGAAACAAGTGAAAGTGATTTGTTTTCCCTTATTCTGTGTTAGAAGAGATCAGATGTAGTTTCTTTTGTTATCCCTGATATTCTGTTTTATCTGCTACCCCATAAGTATGTTCCCCCTCCCAGCTTTAATTGTTTACTTTCTGCTATTACTTTGTGGTACTTGTATATATATATATATGTATATATATATATATATATCTGCACAGGTTTATCTGGTAGTCTGGTCTAGCCTCTTCACTACTTCGCCGGGGTTAGGCTAGGCACTTACCAGCACATGGGGTCGGTTGTGCTGATGCTACACTCTGTGCATCTTTTTGCACAGATCCAGGTGTTGGAGCAGCATTTGAGTAGCAGTAGCATTCTGGGAGCGAGCTTTCAGTCCAGGGACATTCGAGGTAGCCNGGCATTGGTTTTGATTTGTTTAGCCTATATTAATGTTGTAAAGTCGTTATTTCATAGATTTGATTGAGTTGGGTAGAGGATTTTGTTAAACTTCCGCATTTCTTTCGGTTAATTATATTTGAGACTTCCGCTTTATCATATTATGTTTTGTTTTCATTAAATGGACGATAATTGCTAAAAAGAAGTAAATTAAGTTGGCTTGCCTAGCTCCTATTAGTAGGCGCTATCACGACTCCCGAGGTGGGACATTCGGGTCATGACAAGTTGGTATCAGAGCACTAGGTTACATAGGTCTCACAACTCACGGACAAACTCGGTAGAGTCTGAGGGATCGGTACGGAGACGTCTGTATTTATCCCCAGAGGCTACAGAGTTAGG
Organism: Nicotiana attenuata; assembly: GCF_001879085.1. Lineage (NCBI taxonomy): Eukaryota > Viridiplantae > Streptophyta > Magnoliopsida > Solanales > Solanaceae > Nicotiana > Nicotiana attenuata. The sequence goes on from NW_017672005.1 coordinate 147,126, forward strand.
AAAGTTTCACATTTGTTCCTTCTTGTCGTGCGGTTCTATTTCTCAAGTACCGATCGAAATTTTACTCTGTTCTTCCGCAGATGGCGTGAACACGCGCTTCTTCATCTACCGCTCAGCAGTCCGAGCCCCCAGCAGCAGCTCCAGTGGCGGAGAGTCAGGTTGATTTGGAGGAGGAGGTTCCCGCCCCAGAAGTCCCGGTGGGCCCAGCTTAGGTCCCAGAGGGGTTCATTGCCATCCCAGTTCTTCAGGACGCTCTAGTCCGATTGGTAGGCTTCGTGGAGAGCGTCATTCGAGCGGGTTTGCTTCCAGGAGTTCAGCCAGCGGTGGCAGGTCAGTCGGGCACAGTGGCTCAGGCCGGGAGTGAGATCACTTTTCAGGAGGCGGCCAATGTGGGCCGTAGAGTTGAGATGGTCTTGCCACAGGGAGGCAATCATAGGTCGGATAAGAGGCCCCGTCATGCAGGCAGGTTCTGTGGTACCTCGTCTGGAGGTAGAGGTACTTATGGTAGAGGCCATCCTCCTAGGCCCTTTCAGTCAGCTCCCCAGGTCGCTCATGGTACCTCAGGTGGTCATTCAGGTCGACAGGCTCAGCCTCAGTTTCCTCAGCTGCAGCGTTCGTGTAAATGTTATGAGTGTGGTGAGTATGGTCACAACAGGAGGGTTTGCCCGAGGTTGAGGGGTGCTCAGCCGCAGCAGACGAGGTCTTGCCATGCTTGTGGTGATCTGAGGCACATTGTCAGATTTTGCCCTCGAGCTTCGAGCAGCTCTCAGCATCAGAGTTCTCGTACTGGGATTCGGGCACTGGAGGTTCCTCAGCCTGCCCAGCCAGTTAGAGGCGGTGGCAAAGGTGTTAGAGGTGGAGGTAGAGGTCATAGAGGTGGATTTCAGGTCGCCAGAGGTAGAGGCCAGCCAACAGCCAGGCCAGAGGCTGAGTCTTCAGATGCAGACATTACAGCTACCATTCTGATTCGTATTAGAGATGCTTCAGTGCTATTTGACCTTGGGTCTACGTATTCGTATGTGTAGTCCTATTTTTGTACCGTACCTGGTCATGCCTAGTGATACTTTGAGTATTCCTATTCATGTATCTACACCGGTGGGTGATTCTGTAGTGGTCGATCGAGTGCATCGTTCCTGTGTGGTAGTGTTTGAGGGTCTTGAAACCCGTGTATTGCTCTTGGACATGGTGGATTTCGACGTTATATTAGGGATGGATTGGTTGTCCCCGTATCATGCTATCTTGGATTGTCACGCCAAGACCGTGACCTTGGCTTTGCCGGATTTGCCCCGATTGGAGTGGGGAGGGACCCCAAGTCATGCCGCCCAACAGGGATGTTGATTTTGTATTGATCTGGCTCCGGGCACTCAGCCCATTTTCATTCCGCCGTATCGCATGGCCCCGCCAGAGTTGAAAGAGTTAAAGGATCAGTTGCAGGATTTGCCTGAGAAGGGTTTTATTTAACCCAGAGTTTCGCCTTGGGGTGCGCCAGTGTTATTTGTGAAGAAAAAGGATGGTTTGATGAGGATGTGCATTGATTAGCGGCAGTTGAACAAGTGACGATAAAGAACAGGTATCCACTGCCGAGGATTGACGATTTGTTCGACCAGCTTCAGGGTGCGAAGGTGTTTTCAAAGATAGACTTGAGATCTGGCTACCATCAGCTGAGGATTAGGGTGTCCGATATCCCTAAGACAGCATTCCGCACTCGGTATGGACATTATGAGTTTTTGGTCATGTCATTTGGGTTGACCAATGCCCCAGCAGCATTTATGGAGTTGATAAACCGAGTGTTCAGGCCTTATTTGGACTTGTTCGTGATAGTCTTTATTGATGATATTATGGTGTACTCCCGCAGCCAGGAGGAGCACGAGCAGCACCTCAGAGTGGCTCTTCAGACTCTGAAGGATAGTCAGTTATATGCTAAGTTCTCGAAGTGCGAGTTCTGGTTGAGTTCGGTTGCATTTCTGGGTCACACTGTATCAGTAGAGGGTATTCAGGTGGACCCGAAAAAGATAGAGGCAGTCAAGAACTGGCCTCGACCAGCAATAGCTATAGAGATTCGGAGTTCCTTGGGGTTAGCAGGTTACTATCGTCGGTTCGTGGAGGGGTTTTCATCTATTGCATCCCCGATGACCAGATTGAGCCAGAAGGGTGCCCAGTTCAGATGGTCAGATGAGTGTGAGGCGAGCTTTCAGAAGCTCAAGGCAGTTCTGACTGCGGCACCGGTATTGGTTTTGCCCACAGGTTCAGGGCCTTATACAGTCTATTATGATGCTTCCCGTATTGGGCTTGGTGCAGTATTGATGCAGGATGGCAGAGTCATAGCCTATGCTTCAAGGCAGTTGAAGATCCACGAGAAGAATTATCCGGTTCATGATCTAGAGTTGGCAGCCATTATTCATGCTTTGAAGATTTGGAGGCATCACCTATATGGTATGACGTGTGAGGTGTACACTGATCACAAGGGTCTTCAGTACTTGTTCAAGCAGAAGGAGTTGAACTTGAGGCAGAGGAGATGGTTGGAGTTATTGAAAGATTATGATGTTACTATTTCGTATCACCCGGGGAGAGCCAATGTGGTGGCCGATGCATTGAGTAGAAAGTCCGCCAGCATGGGTAGTCTTGCTTATATTCCGGTTAGCCAGAGACCGCTTGCTTGGATATTCAGGCCTTGGCCAATCGATTTGTGAGGTTGGATATTCCTGAGCCTAGCAGAGTGTTAGCTTGCACGGTCGCTCGCTCTCCATTATTGGAGCGTATCCGTGATCGGCAGTTTGGTGATCCCCATTTGTGTGTCCTGAGAGACACGGTGCAGCGTGGAGGTGCCACAAAGGTGACCTTAGATGATGATGGTATTTTGAGATTGCAGGGGCGAGTTTGTGTGCCCAATGTCGATGGGATTCGAGAGTTGATCTTAGCGGAGGCCCATAGTTCTCGGTATTCTATTCACCCGGGCGCCGCGAAGATGTATCAGGACTTGCGGCAGCATTATTGGTGGCGTAGGATGAAGAAAGATATTGTTGCGTATGTGGCTCGATGTTTGAACTGTCAGCAGGTTAAGTGTGAGCATCAGAGGCCTGGTGGATTGTTTCAGAGGATTGAGCTTCCCGAGTGGAAGTGGGAGAGGATTACCATGGATTTCGTTACTGGACTTCCGTTGACTCGGAAGAAGTTCGACTCGATATGGGTTATTATTGATAGGTTGACCAAGTCAGCGCATTTCATTCCTGTGGTAGTCTCCTATTCATCCGAGAGGTTAGCTGAGATCTATATCCGGAAGATTGTTCGCCTTCATGGTGTGCCGGTATCTATCATTTCGGACCGGGGTACGCGAGTTTACCTCGCGCTTCTGGAGAGCAGTTCAGTGAGATTTGGGCACCCAGGTTGAGTTGAGCACAACATTCCATCCTCAGACAGACGGACACTCCGAGCGGACTATTCAGATATTGGAGGACATGCTCCGAGCTTGTGTTATTGACTTTGGAGGCTCGTGGGACCAGTTCTTGCCCTTAGCAGAGTTCGCCTACAACAACAGCTACCAGTCCAGCATTCAGATGGCTCCATATGAGGCGTTGTATGGTAGGCCATGTCGGTCTCCAGTCGGATGGTTTGAGCCGGGAGAGGCTCGGTTATTGGGTACAGATCTATTTCAGGAGGCCTTGGACAAGGTCAAGATCATTCAGGACAGGCTTCGGACAGCTCAGTCCAGGCAAAAGAGCTATGCAGATCGCAAGGTCCGAGATGTAGCTTTCATGGTTGGTGAGCAAGTATTACTCCGAGTGTCACCTATGAAGGGCGTGATGAGATTTGGAAAGAAGGGCAAGCTTAGCCCCAGGTTCATTGGTCCATTTGAGATTCTCGACCGTATGGGAGAGGTGGCTTATAGGCTTGCCTTGCCGCCTAGCTTGTCAGCCGTTCATCCAGTGTTTCATGTGTCCATGCTTCGTAGGTATCACGGCGATCCAGCCCACGTGTTAGATTTCAGCACTGTCCAGTTGGACAAGGATCTGTCTTACGAGGAGGAGCCGGTAGCTATTCTAGACCGGCAGGTTCGACAGTTGAGGTCGAAGAGTTTTCCTTCAGTGCGTGTCCAGTGGAGAGGTCAGCCTCCTGAGGCATCGACCTGGGAGTCCGAGTCTAATATGCGGAGTCGCTATCCTCATCTATTTCCCGACTCAGGTACTTCTTTCTTTTGTCCGTTCGAGGACGAACGGTTATTTTAGAGGTGGAGAATGTGACGACCAAAGGGTTATACCGGGATTTCTCTCTTTTTCCGTGCTTCCGAGGCTTTTGAAAACCTCATTTTTACTTTGCCTCGATTTTACGTGCGCAGTCCGGCGCGTAGCCGAAAGCTTAAATATGAATTCTGTGAAAAATTTATGAATTTTGATATTGTTATGATTAACGTTGACTTTGGTCAACATTTGGGTAAAGTGATCCGGACTCGTGATTTGACGGTCCCGGAGGGTCCGTAGAAAAATATGAGACTCGGCATATGCCCGAGTCGGATTCGAGGTCGAGAGCCCGAGAAATGAATTTTTTTGTGAAATTGTTTTTCTGAAATTATTAAGGAAAATGGAAATGAAAATTGATTAAAAGACTAGGGTATCGGGCTCGTATCTTGGTTCCGACGCCCGGTACAAAAGTCTTGAATATGAGTTAAGCGCTTTCTGTAAAGTTTGGTCAAAATCGGACGTCATTTGATGTGTTTCGGACCTAAATATCTAAAATTTAAAGTTATGAAGTTTGAAATGAAAATGATGATCTTGAGGCTTGATTCAATGATTTTTAATGTTATTTTTGGCGATTTGATCGGCATCGAATAAGTTTGTAGGATGTTATTGAGTTTAGTGTGGTGTTTGGTTAGGAGCCCCGAGGGCTCGGCGGAAGTGTTTCCGGGGAGGTTTTGGACTTAGCAAAAATTGCAGAAAAATCTGCAACAGGTGCACAGACCTTTTCTTCTTCGCGTTCGCACCCTCTATCTCGCGTTCGCGTTGCTTAGCCCCCCCCCCCCCCTCTTCCATTAGCGAACGAGCTCACGCGTTCGCGAAGCCCCAGATTTCCTTCTTCGCGTTCGCATACCATATCTCGCGATCGCGTAAGCTTATTGTCCTCACTCATCGCGTTCGCATAAGGCCTCAGCGCTTCGCGTAGGCCAATCTTGGACCCAGTATTTTTCCTCTTCGCGCTCGCACTCTCACTCTCGCGAACGCGAAGGCTTGTCAGCTCCTACCCTTCGCGAACGCGACCCTCCTGTCTCGAACGCGAAGGCAATTTTGCCCAGTCATATTTTTAAGTTTCAGAACAGTGTAGTCGCCGAAATTTTCATAAAAAACATCCGAGTTTCTTCCTTCCAAGGTCCTTAGGCATCCATAAAGCTTCCTTTCATCAAGACCTCTTGGATTTTGATTGAGTTGGAGCCGAATTCGAGAGGGAAAGCGGTCGTTGTGGATTGTTTAGCCGTGGAAGTTGAGGTAAGTGTTTGGTCTAACACCTAGCTTGAGGGAAATAGGAGTAGAGTCTATCTGTTAATTTGCTATTTGTCGAGTACAGGTTGTATAGGCATGGTGACGTAGTATCTATACATTGGTGTCGAGCATGACCGTGAGTCCTAATTTGCTAAATTGTCGAATTGGTAATTGTTATTTATGAGGAATTGGTTGGAAATCTTTAACATTGAGCTACTAATTGTTAACAAGTGTGGATTTATTGTGTTAAGTAGAGATTAATGAGTTTGGTTATAGCTGGATCCCTCCTTGCCGGGCTATTTATTATATTATCTTGTTCCCTTGCCGGGATATGCTTATATAACATCTTTCTCCCTTGCCGGGATTATATTGTGTCTTGTGCTGAGTGAAATGGGATCGTGTGGCACGCGCCCGACCACGTGATATTATGAAATGGATCGTGTTGGCCACGCCGACCACGTGATATTATGAAATGGGTCTGTGGCACGCCACCACGTGATACTTATGATATGGGATCAGTGGTACGCCTACCACGTGATATTATGAAATTGGTGATCGAGTGGTACGCCACCAGTGATATTTATGAAATGGGAGCGAGTGGTTAACGCCTACCACGTGATATTAATAAAAGGATCAGGTGGTACGCACTACCACGTTGATATTGATGAAATGGGGATTCGGTTGGTTACCCACCACGTGATATTATGAAATGGAGGAGTGTACGGCCTACCACTGATATTATGAAATGGGATCGAGTGTACGCCTACCACGTGATATGAGGAATTGGGATCGTGTTGCACTCCTGCAACAAGAGGAATTGAAAACAAGTGAAATGGTGTTTTCCCTTATTCTGTGTTGGAAGAGATCAGATGTGGTTTCTTTTGTTATCCCTGATATTCTGTTTTATCTGCTACCCCATAAGTATGTTCCCCCTTCCAGCTTTAATTGTTTACTTTCCGCTATTACTTTGTGGTACTTGTATATATATATCTGCACAGGTTTATCTGGTAGTCTGGTCTAGCCTCGTCACTACCTTGCCGGGGTTAGGCTAGGCACTTACCAGCACATGGGGTTGGTTGTGCTGATGCTACACTCTGTGCATCTTTTTGCACAGATCCAGGTGTTGGAGCAGCATTTGAGTAGCAGTAGCATTCTGGGAGCGAGCTTTCAGTCCAGGGACATTCGAGGTAGCCTTGCTGACGTCCGCAGGCCCGGAGTCCCTTTCTATCTTATTCAGTTTGTTATCATTTGTACCGAAGCAGACGGTGTTATGTTTCATTCAAACCTTGTATTTAGTATTCTCTAGACGTTTGTGAGTATTGTGACACCAGTCTTGGGTAGAGGATTTTGTTAAACTTCCGCATTTCCTTCAGCTAATTATATTTGAGACTTCCGCTTTATCATATTATGTTTTGTTTTCATTAAATGGACGATAATTGCTAAAAAGAAGTAAATTAAGTTGGCTTGCCTAGCTCCTATTAGTAGGCGCCATCACGACTACCGAGGGTGGGACATCCGGGTCGTGACACAAACACCCATAGTCAATCAAGCCCCTAAAACACAAGATCCATCAATTACCCACACTAGGGTTGAGCCACAACCCTAGCTGATGGGTCTAGCTACTCATAATTAAAGAGAAAAACAAAGAAATAGATGAAGATAAACTCATAATAATTAATTACTAAATAGAACTTGAAGATTCAATGGTGAAATTAAGCTAAAATTACTCAAAATAGCAAAAGAAACGAAGTCACGAGCGCAGCTCTACGTACAAAACTATCTGATAACCTAAAAATGGGAAAAGAATCTATTTATACTAGGCTAAAAATCTTGGACAAAAATACCCCTGCGGGGATAGTGCGGACCGCACAAAATCAAGTGTGGCCGCACTAAGGCTCTTGACTTGAATATCCACTCTCTGAACTTGGGCAATGCGGACCACACAAAGTCTAGTGCGGCCGTGGAGGCTTCTAGTGCGGTCTGCATGAAATGGAGCGCGGACCGCATTGGGCTTCAATCTTCAAACGGGCATCTCTCTGAACCTTGGCTCTGCGGACGGCACTAAATCGAGTGCGGCCGCAGTGACTCCAATGCGGACCGCAGAAAATCCTTTGCGGCCGCATTGCCTTTTTGGCCTGAGATGCACACTCTCTGAACTTCACTTGTACGGACCGCACAGAATGGTGTGCGGCCGCACTGGCCCTGTTTGACTGAGCTTTGTCTTCTCTTGGTACTTGTGCAAGTTTCACTCCTTTTTGAGCTGGTATTTGACACCTTGTCACCTTGTTGATCAAACCTGCAATCAAGCACAACTTGTGAGCCTTTGGGACTATTTTGTACACATTTCTAATCTAAACTTGAGCATGAAGGAGTGTAAAATGCATCATATTCCCTAGTTACCAATCGCCCACTGGAGTAGATACACGAACAGATGAAACAAGAGACTCACGGGGCGTAACCAAATAATGAGCAATCACATATGAAAAAGTGGAACCAGGGTCAAATAATACAGATGCGTCTCTATGGCAGACAGAGACAATACCTGTAATCACAGCATCTGAAACAATAGCATACTGTCTGGCTGGGAGGGCATAGAAACGGGCCTGACCGCCACCTGATCGGCCTCCCCCTCTAGGGCGACCCCTAGCTGACTGACCTCCACCCCGAGCTGACTGGGCGGGTGGGGAAGTAACTGGTGCTGAAGCTGAAGGCTGACTCCTCTACTGGGACGAACCTCCCGTAAGATGGGGACAAAACCTCTTGATATGACCCAGATCTCCACACTCGAAGCAACCTCTACCGGCCACTGGCAATGGGGACTGAAGGAAGCCCCGAGCACCGAGATACCCACTAGAAGAACCAGGCATAATTGAACCCTGAACCGATGGTGCATGAGTCGAACTCTAAGCTGGAAGGAAACTGAGAGATGAGTGACCCTGATGTGAACTGTGAAAACCATGGCCGGATGACCCACCACGGTGACCCAAACGAGCTGACTGAGCATGTCTGAACGGACGGCCTCTACCGTGCTAAAACTGACCCCCAGAAGGTACACCACCAAAACTACCAGATCCCCGAGGCCTCTTAGCCTCCTTCTCAACTCGCTCCTGACGGCGAACTGACTCTATCTCTCTGGCAATGTCAACCACCTCCCCAAAAGAAGCGCCAGATACCCTCTCCCTGGTCAGAAAAATCCGTAGCTGATAAGTGAGGCCATCAAAGAACCTCCTGATCCTCTCCCTATCCGTGGGAACTAGCCAGATAGCATGATGGGCTAACTCTGAGAACCTCATTTCATACTGCATCACGGTCATGTCCTCCTGACATAACTGCTCGAACTGTCTGTGCAGCTCCTCTTTGTAGGAATGCGGTACATACTTCTCCAGGAAGATAACGGAGAATTGATGCCAGGTAAGGGGCGCTGCACCGACAGGCCTACGCCGCTCATAAGCCTCCCACCAAGTGAAGGCAGCTCCAGAAAACTGAAAAGTAGTAAATGCAACCCCATTGGTCTCCAGAATACCCGGTGTACGAAGAATCCTATGACACTTGTCCAAGAAACCCTGGGCATCCCCGCCCTCTACACCACAGAAAGTCGGAGGCTGAAGTCTACCAAACCTCTCCAATCGACGCTGCTCGTGATTAGGCATAACTGGTACTACATAATCCTGAGCAGGTGCAACCGGCTGGGCTGGTGGTGCCTCCGGTGTCTGCAATCCCCCCCTAAACAACCTGCTCGGGTGCACGGGCGGCGGAAGTCTGAGTGCCTCCCCCGGCCTGAGAAGTAGTTGCTGCGACCATCTGAGCAAGACTAGTGCACACGGTCAAGATCTGAGCCAAGGTCTCCTGAAGACCTGGAATAATAATAGGCACAAGCCGGTGCCTGAGCTGGTCCTGCTGGAGCATCCTCCATTGGAACCTGATCATGAACTGGGGCGGCTGGTGGATCTGCAGGTGCTGCCCTATCTGCTGTACGGGCTATACCCCTACCCCTACCACGGCCTCGACCGCGATCTCGGCCTCTAGTGGCCACAATTGGTGGTCGTCCGTCCTGACTGGTAGCACGTGTCCTCACCATCTGTGAGAGAATAGAATAACAGAAGTTTAGTTACCAGAGTCAACAGATTCACAGGACAAGAATTCAAGAATGTGAAGTTTTTCCTAAAGGTTCTGCAGCCTCCCGAAGATAAGTACAGACGTCTTCGTACCGATCCGCGAGACTCTACTAAACCTACTCATGACTCGTGAGACCTATGTAACCTAGGCTCTGATACCAAGTTGTCACGACCCCAAAACCGACCTGGTCATGATGGCGCCTATCGTGAAACTAGGCCAGCCGACACATTTCCAAAATAATCCCTATTCCAATTAAAACTTAAATAAAATCATTTTTCAACTGAAATCCAATAAAAGATATAAAGTCAAAACTAAAATAAAAGCGGAAAGTAAAAGCCCGACCTCGGGTGTCACTAAGTCATGAGCACTGCTACAATAGTTCCGAAACAAGACAAGACCAAAATAGTCTGGAAATAGCAACAATGTACTAATAGGAAGATAGAGAAGGAGAAAAGCGGAACTGCGATCGCCAGGCAGCTACCTCGCTATCTCCGTGAAGTCCACAACTGGAATAGTCAATAGCCGCTACCATGCCCTGAGATACCTGGATCTGCACACAAGGTGCAGCGGGTTACGTGAGTACACCAACTCAGTAAGTAACAAGTCCAAACATTGGACTGCGAGGTAGTGACGAACTAAACCTCAGCAATATAACACATTTAAATTGTACAAAAAAGTAGGCATGCTGGCAATTCAATATTTTTAACTTGACAGTAAAGAAAAGTACTAATCCGAACAATATAAAGTATAAAGCTCAGTAAAACTCTACATGTCAATGCCAGAAATGTATGAAAATGCACCGTGTGCTTCCACTCTCAAGTGCTCAACCACTCGGTACCGCATATGGCCATCCGGCACAGGGAAATCTATCCCGGGATATATATAAACAACGTGACCTCAAGTCAGTCGGTACCGAGGAACAAGGGTAATCCAACCCTGAGGAGAAATCCATCTCCAGGTATCAGTGCTTCAGACAAATCCATGTCCAGGGAAATCCATCCCTCAATAATATTAGTACTTCGGACAAATCCATGTCCAGGAAAATCCATCCCTCAATAGTATCATCCGCGCTCACTGGGGGTGTATAGACTCCGGAGGGGCTCCTTTCAGCCCAAGCGCTATAAAAAGCCAATGAAGGCATAATCAATAATCTGCTGCGGTGCAGCCCGATCCCATAACTGTCACTCAAATTTAGGCTCGACCTCACTCAGTCACAACTCTCCAGTCTCACACACACGGGCTCACAATACCGAGAAACTAGCCCGTATCAATGACATGATGTGCCAAATAACACTAACCGAGACTGAGACATGATATAGTATTCATGAACAAGACAAAGTACAGAATATCAATGAAGATAATGATATAACAGTAAGAAACGACCTCTCGGGTCTCAACAGCATCGGCGTGAAGCCCTAACATGATAATTAGCATAATTTACAGCTCATTAACTAAATCACATAATCACTGCACAGGTATCAGCAAGAAAGAGTCACTAAGCGGTGCCATGGAATGATCCAGGCCGCAATCCTCACGGTGTACGCCCACACGCCCGTCACTTGGCATTTGCGTCACCTTAATATTTAATCATAGAACACATAGTTCGGGGTTTCTAACCCTCAGAATCAAGTTTGGAAGCGTTACTTACCTCAAACCAAGCCAAAAGTCTAACCCGCGATGCTCTTGCCTCTCGCTCCGGCCTCCAAATGCTCCGAATCTAACCAAAATCAGTATATTATTATCAATACATGCTAAAGGAATGAAATCCACATGAAAATTATCAAATTAGATCCAAAATCCCGAATTTGCTCAAACCCGACCTCCCGGGCCCACGTCTCGAAATCCAACAAAAATTGCGAGACTAGAAACTCCTTTCACTCCCGAGTCTATTCATACCAAAATCATCAAAATCGAACCTCAAATGACCCCTCAAATCCCCAATTTAAACTCTCCAATTTCAAGCCCTAATCTCCCAATTTCTTCCCAAAATTTTCCCACTTATATCATGATTAAATTATGGAATAATCGCCATAAACACAAGATACAAAGTCCAAGTAGCTTACCTCACTGAAAACACTTAATTCCCTCATGAAATCACAGTCTCCAAGCTCCAACTCGTCCAAAAATGGTGAAGAAATGGCAGAAATTCGCGAAGAAGGCCTTTTATACTTTCTGCCCAGCGATTTCCGCATCTACAGTCTCCAAGTCGCTTCTGCGACGCTGCACCTGCGGGAAAGCCATCGCAGGTGCGGTTTTCACTTAACTCTGAAAATCCCGCTTCTGCGATCTCGCAGGTGCGGTCCTTTGTGCGCACCTGCGGATTTGCCTCAGCTTCCAATCCTCCGCATCTGCGGCCTCCCTCTCGCCTCTGCGACCTCGCACCTGCGATCCCCAATCCGCAGGTGCGAAAATGACAGAAGCAGCAACTTCAGCTGCTCAAACCAAGTTCCAATATTTCCGTTAACCATCCGAATTCATCCCGAGGCCCTCGGGGCCCCAACTAAAATACCAACAAGTCATATACCACTATTCAAACTTATTCCAACCTTCGGAACACTCAAAACAACACTGAAACACCAAATCACCCACGGATTCAAGCCTAAGGATTTTCAAACTTCCAAATTCCGCAAACGATGCCAAAATCTATCAAACCTCATCCGAATGACCTAAAATTTTGCACACACGTCACAAATGAGACAACGGACCTACTCCAATTTCCAGAATTCCATTCCGACCCCGATATCAAGATTTCCATTGCCGACCAGAAAATGCCAAATTTCCAATTTCGCCAATTCAAGCCTAAATCTACCACGGACGTCCAAAATACATTCCGAACACACTCCTAAGTCCAAAATCACCTAACGAAACTATCCGAACCATCAAAATTCACATCCGAGACCTTCTACTCATAAGTCAACATCCGGTTGACTTTTCCAACTTAAGCTTCTAAATAAGAGACTAAGTGTCTCATTCCACTCCACGACCACTCCAAACCCGAACGAACCAACACGATACGACGAAATACAGGTGAACAATACATAACGAAGCAGAAATGGGGGAAGCCGGGCTGTAACTCATGAAATGACCGGTCGGGTCGTTACACCAATTCTCATGGGGGAGGCGAGAATTGGTGGTAATTACACTGTGTAATTACAAGGTTGCCTTTTAGTTTCTTTCCCTTTTATTTTTATTTTTATTGTTTTTCTTTATAACTTTTTATTTCTATTTTTAAATTTTTTTAATTTTATTTTTACTTTTTAATTTTTTTTGAAATTTTAAAATATATTTTCTTTGTACATTATTTATATTTTATTTCTCTACCTTTGCTTCTTGTGATTTCATGAAATTGCTTATATTTTATTTTTTATTTATTTTTTGAAACTACACCTCCTAATATTAGAAATAATGAGTGATTAACAAACTTGGTATATAATGAGTGATGCAATTAAAGTGGAATTTCATTGTTGAATGTGGTTATAAACTTATTATATTTCCTAATCTTAAGTTGTAGTGGAACTTACTATTATTATATTGGAATTTGACATATGTTAAACTATTTTTTTGGATTTTAAAATTGTGTTATATTTATGGTTCCAATTTACTTGTCTTAGTAGTATTGGCTCATATCAAACATGAATTCCATGATATTTTACAAAACATATGTTTTTAGTTTTTGTAAGTATCTAAATTATATATATATATATATATATATATATATATATATATATANATATATATATATATATATATATATATATATATATATATATATATATATATATATATATATAAATTATTTTTATAATATTAGTTATAAATATATAATTACTAACTAATGTGTATTTACAAAAAAATATGCATCTTAAATATCAAATATAATGTCATTTATACTTATAAAAATTTATAGGCATATATTTATTATATTAACTTTTAAGTTTTGATAATTACTTCATTTAAAAATTTTATCTGTGTAATTACACTTGTGCAACCAAACAGTAAACTTGTAATTATACTGTAATTACACTATGACAAACAAACAGGTCGTCGTAATTACACAACTGTGTAATTACTAGGCTGTGTAATTACTACCCTAGTAATTACACCAATTCCAATTACCTGGTGGCTTTCCAAACAGACCCTTACAGCTTGTTTGGATGGTTGTTACCTATTGGATCGTATCGTATTGTTACTTTAAATACAATGTTTGTTTTGATTGTTACTTAAATTTTATTGTATCGTATCGCTAAATCCGTCGTTACGTAACGATGAAATGTTCAACTTTATGTAACGACCGATTCGGTGTGGTCGCGTCGTTTCCTTGTGTTTTCTCTCAATCTCACCCTTCATTATTATAAAATAATTTTATTTTATTATTTACCCTACTTTTTTATATACCATATCAAATTTTCTTTATAATATTACAAGTTTATTCATCATATTACTGGTGCATTATACCATGAAACGACGGCAAAACGACACAATCCATCCAAACATTGTCTTCATCAAACGATACAGTACAGTACAATACAATACGATACGATACATTATGAAACGATATGTAACAACCATCCAAACAAGCTGTTAGTAATTACGGAATGTAATTAGCTAAATTATAGTTACACCCAGCAATAAGCCTTCAAACAATAGTCATTTCTGAAAGTTCTCCTTGGGTAGATACGTGTGGTTATTAGGTTCTAAATTATAGTGCTTTATCAAAATTCCTCTCCGATGAACACCCCTCCTTAACACCTTGGAGCCTCAGAAAGTAAGTGTGCCACATGTAGGGCCCATTAGTTAGGCCCACCTAGTCCTTTAATACTGCATTTATGAAATGGGCCCAATAGTGAGGTCCACATAGTCCTTTACTAGTTACCACTACTCGTATGAAACTAGGCAACTGTAGACAGGTCATTGTCAAGCAATTCATGATTGGGATGATAAGTCCATTATGTGGTGGACCTAATGGGCCAAATGTACAGCCAGCTGATTAATATCATCTACGAATCTCTGTCGGTTCGGGTCTGGATTAAGGAGCATACTGACATAAAAGGACATTCGTGGACACAAAAGCCCATTTCCTAAATGGACCCACTTCATTTGGTTTCTATCACACCTTTGTAGGTTGATGGGAGGACAAGTTATACATTTGGCTGGTCACTCAAAAATAATTATATCCGTTAGCTAATATACAAAAAATTTATACTTTATTTGTTTTAAAAAGATAGGCATTATTTTCTTATTAGTCTGTTCTAAAAAGATTGGCACCTTCAATATTTCCTTATTTGAAAGCATTTATAGCCACATAAATACTATGACAGATTTCATACCATAAGTTTCAAAAATTTCACAGCCACATAAATGCCATGACTTATTTAACACCAAATATCTCAAAAGTCTTCCCTTCTTTATTAAAGTTTGTGTCAAGTCAAACTAAAGACAATTTTTGAAATGCATGGAGTATTGATTATGGATAAAATACGTATAAAATTTATTTATTATACATTAATATATTAAAAAAATATGTTACCAGCTATTATTTTTTAAAGCAGCTATATTTTGTAGTTTTCCCTAGACGGCAAGGTAATGAAGGGCTGGTAACTCCAAGATAAGTAGGATCTAAGTTATACATTTATTGTGTAAATATTTTTTATAAACTAACCATATAATTTAACATGGAATAGCAAGTTGGTTAGTCATTTTTATTAAGCCACTGAATAATGTTGTCATATAGATTTATTTATAATAAAATAAACCTTATAAGTCATCTAATTGTGTAAATACTTTTATATTGTCAGTGTGTAACATAGGTTTTTAGAATTTTTTTTTGAGGGGGAGGAGGGGGGGGGGGGGGGGAGGTTGGTGTTATTATGGGCATTGCTTGAAAGTGAAGGTGTGAGAACAAACCAACCATGCTTCATTAATGTTGATGATGCAATTGTCCTAAATGAAAGGTCTCCCCTTTATCTCCCACCACTTTTGGTGTTTGCTTTGGATCTATCAAAAAACCAAAAGAAAGATGAAAATAGTCACTGTATTAGCAAAAACAAAAACCAAACAGCTATAGTTTTTGCTGTTGTTACGATATATAAACTGACACTACACTTTCTCATTCACTCTATTACGTAAATTGTAAGCAAAGTTAATCCCGAGACTACACATGCATGCATGCGTCCATCCACGCATTGTTCTCCCTCCTCAATTTCCCAACTTCTTTGTCTTTTTACATTCTTTTATTTACCCCAAAATTGTAAGCAAAGTTTTTTCATTCTTTGTTATCAGATCTGTGATGAGAAGGGGAGCTTGGATCAACGGTAAAGTTGTTTTCGTATAATCTATAGGTTATGGGTTCGAGTCGTGTAAGTAGCTATTCATGGTTTGCATTAGGGTGGCTGTCCATAAATATTCTTAGGGTGTGGCACTTCCCGGTCCCTGCGCGAGATACCTTATACACCGGACAGTCTGTTTTTATCAGATATGTGATTTGATTCGAATTGCAATAGTGAATAACTTTCAAAAAATTTAGCAACTTGGTTTATCATATTTATTAGGGAATTGGAGAAAAAAGGAACCACAAAAACTCGAACCTACACATACAAGGTGAAGACTCTCACTAATACCTTACGTCCTAATTTTTGGTGGTAAATTTTTTATAACATACTCGATATTCAATTAGTATTATCTCTTAAAAATAACGTTGTGCATTAACCAGGAAAATGATCAAAGAGTAATTAAAATAATTAATCGAGGTGGAGGATTAAGGATATCGACATTATTATAATAATTGGGTTTAGTTTTGTAAGATAGAGGGAGTATGTCCATTTATAATTTACAAGTTATTTCTCCTTCAACCAGAGTAATTAACAACAACAACAACAACAAGAACAACAACAACAACAAACCCAGTGTATTCCCATAAATGGGGTTTGGGGAGGGTAGTGTGTACGTATACCTTACCTATGCCTTATAAAGATAGGGAGGCTGTTTCCAATAGACCCTCGGCTCAAGGCACAGTGGAGATAAGGCAACAAGTAGCAAACAATAGTAACAACAATACATTAAGGTAACGTGCACGAATGACACCACATGTAATAATAGTAAAGAATCATGAATAAAATAACACAAAAATAGTCCTGATACTACTGGTAAGCCTAGCTAGGAGGAACACACTACTAATTGTCAACCTTCAACCCTAATCCTCAACCTACATGTCTTTCTATCGCGGGTCATATCCTCGGTAAGCTGGAGCAATGACATGTCCTGCCTAACTACGTCTCCCCAATACTCTTAGGTCTGCCCCTACCCTTCCTCAGACCCGCAATGGACAACCTCTCACACCTCCTGACCGGAGCATCTATGTCTCTCCTCTTCACATGCCCGAACCATCTCAGCCTCGACTCCCCCAACTTGTCCTCCACAGATGCCACTTCTACCTTGTCCCTAATAACTTCATTCCTGATCATGTCCTTCCTGGTATGACCATACATCCATCTCAGCATCCTCATGGCAGCTACTTTCATCTTCTGGACATGGGACTTGATCTTGACGGGCCAACACTCAGCCCCATACAACATGGCCGGTCTAACCACCATTCTGTAGAACTTGCCCTTAAGTCCAGGTGGCACACTCTTATCACACAAAACTAGGGCTGCTTATCGGGCGGATTGGACGGTTATTTACTCTTAACGGTTTGGCTTATCGGTTATCGGCTTTTAAATGTATTAATCCGCTAGCCACCCGATAAGATATCGAGCGGATTGGTATTGGTTTAGCTCTTATCGGGCGGTTATCAGGCGGTTTATCGGCCTAATTCAATCAAAATAAAATAAAATTTAGTCTCTGTATGTTTAAACAGGTGGTCGACGTACTTAGAGGGACAAAGCAGAAGAGACACCGTGATAGGTAAATCATCTGTCTAGAATCTTATTTATGTTTATGCACATTGGCCTTAGTCCATGTGAAAGATTTCCAATTGGCTGTTGTTAAAACAAATGTTCGTCATGCTTAGAATTCTAGGATGCCTTAAAACCAGGCAAAGTTGATGAAGCAGTGGTGTAACTGGTATTGTTATCTTCCTTCAGACAGCAAATTCTGTCTTTTGTCACAGTTAGATGACACCTTTTATTTGGCTTTCTTTTATTCTAATTCACTTTGATAGAGTACTGGAGGAAGAAGGGTTTTTGATTATTTAATATATATATGGATAAAAATAAATTTTATATGTATATATATATATTCTTAACGGGTTAACGGATTATCCGTTAAGAGAATTAAATAATCCGCCCCCAAACCGATAAGCCGTTAATAAAAAAATTTCAATTCGTTCCCCGTCCATTAAACTGTTAACCCGATACCAATTAGCGATTAAGCTTCGGTTTTCGGTTTCGGTTCGGTTTTGGACACCCCTACACATAACCCCCGAGGCAAGACTCCACCTCATCCACCCCGCTCCAATATGATGGGTAACATCCTTGTCAATCTCCCCGTTGCCTTGAATAATCGACCCAAGATACTTGAAACAATCTCTTTTGGGGACGACTTGAGTACGAATCTTCACTACTACGCCTTCTTCGCGCATCCCATCACTGAACTTGCACTCCAAGTACTCAGTTTTTGACCAACTCAACCTAAAACCCTTAGACTCCAGCGTCTCTCTCCAAACTTTCAACCTAGCGTTAACTCCCTCACGTGTCTTATCAATCAGGACTGTGTCTTCAGCGAATAGCATACACCATGGCACCTCCCCTTGTATATGTCACGCCAGCACCTCTAACGCTAAGGCAAACAAAAACGGGCTAAGAGCCGATCCCTGATGCAGCCCCATCTCCACTGGAAAATGATCCGACTCTCCTTCCCGCAGTCCTCGCCCGAGTCTTCGCTCCCTCGTACATGTCCTTAATCACCCTAATATATGCTACTGGGACACCGCTTGCCTCCATACATCTCCATAGGACCTCTCTCGAGACTTTATCATAAGCCTTCAACCAGAGTAATTAATAATATTAATCTCATATCCTAAAGAAATAACAATACATACAATGTATGTGAAACAAATTTGACTGCTAAGATTGGAACTACAATTCCATGTATCGTCCCTAATGATATATTACTAATCTACTAATAATAGTTGAACTAGAATACGGGTTACGAGTTCAACCAGACCTAATAATTTTAATTTCTCTTAAATTTAAATCCCGGCTCTTCCTTGTATTTAAGACATGCCAAATGGTATTGAAAATTAAAGAAGAAATTAAACTGATATTTTTGGTCACGACATTTATCATATACAGGAACTAGTTGCAGATCTTATGTGGATCAATTCCAGGGTACTGAAATCAATGTAAGAAACTGTTTGCTCCAAATTAAAAAATAGGGTTTCCTGTCCCCTATTCCTTTCTCTTTTCTTATTTTCTTTGACCACTCATGAATTACTGAGTCATCATTTTCTCTGAATTTGCGTGTAAAACCTAATGGCCTGATATAGAGCTTCTATATATCTTTCTACAGTTTTTGCATAGAGTTTTCAACTCATCTATTTTTGTGAAAAGAATTATAAAGCCCTTATTTTCTTTCCCTCTCCTTTCCTCTTGAAACAAAGAGGGCAAAAGATAGGTGAAAAAATATTAGATTGAGTGACTACTTCATTTTAAAACTTAAAAACTCTTTTGATATGATGATATCATATACTTGGACATAAAAATATCATAGTAAGCAAGAGGTCTTGAATCAAATCTCACCACCTTTTAACAAAAATAAAAATTACTTTCACGTGTTTGATCTATAAAAATATATCAGACGCATACGTGAGAGGGCGTGTTGAAGCATAATATAATGTAATTAATTAATTATAAGAGGGATATGTCTAATTATTTAAGCTTTTTTTAATCATGAAATGGCCATCACACACAAGAAAAGAAACATTAAAAGGAGCCAACACTGACAAAATAATTTTTTTGTATGTTATTACCACAAGTTTATATCTTGTTTTAAGATAGGTCGTCTACATTATACCTTGATGTGAGGCCTTTTCTCGAATCGTGCGCGCGTGAATACAGGGGCACTCTTTTTTTTTTTAAACTGCTGAAGAATCAAACAAATCCTTAATTTTAATTAAAGTTTGTAAGTTTATTCTTTCATTATTTTGGTAAGGAAAAAATTATATTCACTTATAGTACTTTCCAAGTAATAAAATTAAGTGACAGATAAATCGAGACAAACTAATAAAAAAATACTGATTCTTTCTCCATTTTGTGTTAGGTAAAGTTTACATAGGTGCAATAGACTGATAGGACACTAAAGAAAACCAGACAGCATAAATGAGAGTAAATTTTTTTATAATTAAAAGGACCATAGAAATGAGAAAAGAATTCAAGACGACGTTGATCAAACGTTAATGTTGTAGCAGGCAAAGGAAATGGTATATTCACGTGATCCAACTCAAACTTATGATATCTTGTCACATTTTCAATTTTTAGTTTTTGTGTTTCGTGTGTTTTTCGATCTGTCGGTGACTATTCACTTGAGTAAAGTGTCTTTGTCTCTTTAAAATTTTCATGTCGGTTCTTTTAAATGTTAAGTAATGTGGTTTAGGAGTTGATTAGATATTGATTAGGGTGGAAATTAAGAAGCTTCGTCTTCTCTTTTTGATAATTAAATGATGTTTAATGATTTTAAAGCCCATAAAATGGATCTTTGTCAGTAAAGGTTTATACATACTGAGTCAATGGCTTGAAATATAATGGATCTTAATCAGTGTATAGTGTATGCTAGTAGTAGTAGTATATGTTATAACTATGTGCTGAGACAGTGTTGCGGTACCAGTTTCATCTGAATCTAATACGTGTGACACTGAGCATAAGTTTATATGTAAACATTCAATAAAACTGTAATAAATAATAGATTTGAACTCATTTTAAAAACAATGCATATAATTCGACTTCTGTTTTATACAGAAAGCTGAAAAGTTAAGTGATACTTCACATCCACCGACTTAAATTCATATACCATCAAACATCTCTATAGTAGTCTCGTCCATTCCCATATTTTTTGACTGCTATAGTAAAGTTTTGTTATAGAGAACATATATTATAACAAAACATGAAAAATTAATTCCAAAAAAGATTTGGCCTTCGTTATAGTAAAGTTTTGTTATAAAGAATGACCGTTACAGGAAATTCTGTCGGTATAATAAACATGAAATATTAAAACTCAATAGTGCAACTTTGCGATACTCATTTCAATCTCAATAGTGATTAGAAAACTATCTGGCCTTAATCTATACAAAGGAAGAATTTTCGTCAACGTATTGGTGCTAAGCAGAAATCATATGGAATAGTATAATGTGCATGGTCTAAAGTGATAGACAATAATAATATGTCTACATAAAAAAATTCTAATTAATGATAATCTTGTAAAGATATATAAAGCTTCAAAAAAGAAAGATGAAAACGAGGTGAATATATGACATTCATAATTAAAACGAAAATTGTAGAAAATTGAACATGAAACATTTGATTATACTGTATATGAAATTACCCTTTCCTCCAATTTCTTCTTATTATAAACATCCTTGAGCATAAATATCACTCAAGTATGAGTATTAACTATTAATTAGGAAACACTTTTAAAATTTGCAATTCTTCAATCCGATATAATTTTTTGAGTTATTATTTATGTCATTAAGCGCTATTTAGTGTATATTTTAGTACATATTAAGCACACATGTCCATACAGACACATTTACTTATATAGAGAGATATTTGCCAAAAATGGTTTATAAATTGCATCTTTCTTCTCCTAAAACAAACTAATATTGCAACTGTAAATGCTGTCTTAATAAAATAAAATGTAAAATTGGGATAAGCACTTGAGTAATATAATTATAGTATTAAACTCGTTGATAAATTTTCTAAGTTCTTACATCTTTTGTGATAAAAAATTAGTGTAATTGTTCGTATTTTCAACGTTCCACACCTAATAAGGTCTCAGCTATGACTATTAGACCATGACCATTGTTGTCTATTCTAAACCTTCACCTTTCCTATATACGTTTGATTTTAGTGAGACGTCATTGACGTTTATGAGTTCTGAATTTGTTACTGAACCTATAGTTCATTTTAGTTATTGTATTCGTAATTAAGTATTTATTCATATATAATGAATTTGTTAATACAAATATAGGATCTAAATAAAAGCTACTAGATTTATCCGAACTGGTAACTAATATAATATTGTAGCTTCACCCTTATATTTGTTGACTATACATGCATGCACATAATGACCAATTGACCATCATCCATGTACATGTTCATGCACCACATAAATATCTATGTGCATTCATACCACAACCCAAATTTTTTTACCAATAATTTACAGAAATTAAAATAAACACACCTGATATTATAATTTAATCTGCAAATGATATTTCGGAAGAATCGGAGCAATTAAGACTAAGGTAGAAATTAATATTTGTGGGTAGCTTTATAGCGTAGGATAGAGGAATCCTAGTTATTTTTATTTTCTTTTTAATTAATCAAGCGTACGAGAGATAACANAAAAAAAAAAAAAAAAAAAAAAAAAAAAAAAAAAAAAAAAAAAAAAAAAAAAAATCTATGATATATAGAAGATGAGAATTTCCACTATATATTGGCAAAAATAAATAAAGAAATAATATTTTTTGTTCTTTCTACGTCTCCGTTAAATGTTTACTCCTTTTATTGATAATTTAATCAGGGGCTCAAGGGGAAGGCTAGTAAAGCTTTCACTTTAGGCCCCCTAAATTTTTGGGGCCCCAAAAAAAATTTTAGTTGTAGATTTACTATCTTATTTTCGCTTAGACGGTATTGAAGTTTATAGAAAAAAAAATACAAAATCCTTATAAAAATGGAAAGAAAGACTATCTATTTTTTAATAATAGAAATATTTTATAACTTTGAATTAAGATACTAATCTTCATATTGATAAATAATATTTTTTTACAACAAGATCCAAGGTAACGAATTGTAAATACGTGGCTAACATCTTATTAACTTGAATTTTTTTACCAATGTGAATATTAATATTATATTTTATAAAATAACTACACTATAGACAAAAACAAAAGAAAGAAAAAAAGAAACCAATGTAATATTAACACTATATTTTACAAGATAACTATACTATAGAAAAAAAAAATTAAGATACCTTATTAAAATTTGGCTTTAGGCCACGAGTTTTATTGAGACGCCTTTGAATTTAATATACACCCATCTTTTTCATGATAAAATGAAAAAATGCAACGAATAAACTCTTTTTTTTCTCCACTAATGAATATTATACTAATATTTATAAATTTCTCAATACAAATACATGATTTGAACCTGTAACAATATTACATCTTCGCCCTCATATTTTTATGACTATACATGCATGCACATAATGATCAATTGACCGTCATCCACTTACATGTTCATGCACTCTATAAATATCTATGTACACCACAACACCAAAGTTTTACTAATACTTTATAGAAACTAAACATTACCAATACGTTAAAGAAACTAAACAAAAACCCTTGATATTATTAATTAATCTGCACATGATATTCCGGAATAGTCGGAGCAATTAAGACTAAGGTTGAAATCAATTTTTGTGGGTAGCTTCCTTGGCGTAGGATAAAGGGAATCCTAGTTGTTTTTATTTTCTTTTTTAATTAATCAAGTGCACATGAGATAGCACTTCAAAAAAAAAATGATATATACAAAAATGCAATGAATGAACCAACGCTATTTTTCTTTACTAAAGAACATTATATATTAATTCACTATATGTCTAACTCTCAATTTGTTAATTTTGTAATATTAAAATTTCCTCTAAATTAAACTGAGTTTCATCTTTCAAAATTCAAGTGTCATTTTAACGATCTAAAAGACTATGATCAATTTATTATATATTTTTCTGTATTATATTTATTAGATATACAAGTAAAAGTACTATACAAGATACCAGTGGCGAAGCCAAGAACTTCCTCAAAAAATTTCGACAAAGAGTGTTCAATATATATTTTGTACCTCTAAAACATAATATTTTACCTATATACACAACGTAATTTTTCAATAAAGAATGGTCATTGACCCACCCTAAGCAAAGTGCGGTTTCGCACCTGCAAAGTACTTTCTTTACATGAATGAAAATGAAAAGAGAGGATTATTTCTTAAAACTTCCTCTAAATTAAATTAAGTTTCGTCTTTCAAAATCAAGTGTCATTTTTGTTGGAATCGAAATAACATGGTGCATGCGGAAACTAACAATACAAAGCTTGGTGGACGATAAATCAGACGACAAAAGAAAAATATACTAAACTAAGCATAAAGTTTATAATGGTTTGGTCAATTGATCCACATATGATAAAACTAATATAAAAGAAGAACAACCAACGAGAGATAATCTCCCCCTAAACAAAACTCTTTAATGACTACATTGTGGATATTTTTTTTTTGTGCTCTTGTCAGAAGTAGATCCTTAATTTATAGATGTGCAAAACTTGTCTTCCAAGAAAAGGATAAGACATATTAAGGAGATTTAATCCTTTTAGGAGTCTTTTTCCATTCCTTCAAGAAAAAAAGTCCTAATAGATTAGGAATTCAGGGCAAATCCTAACAATGTCCCCTTGGCCTGAATTTTCTTGACAAAGTTGATTCACCTTCTTCACATAATCTTCATCGTTGCTGCTTGCCATGATTAAACATCGGTATAGGTTGAAAATCTTGGTATTGGTTAAAAGAAGCCCAAGTATGGGTTAAAAGGAGCCCACGTGTTAAGAATAAACATGGGGTAAAAGAAGCTCATGCATTAAAAATAAGCGTGAGTTAAAATTGGCACTAGAACTCATGCATTGCAAGTAGGCATGATTTAAAACTGACATTGGTTAAAAGCGGCCAAAATATGGGTTAGAAAGATTTTTATTCTAATAAAGATGCAGCAGCATGCGTTTTGAATACAATTGTGGTTGTAAATTTATCGCCATATGTAGCACGTTGAATAAATCTTCATTATCGTCTTGATCTAAACACGCATTGAATTTGTCTTCAACCTCGTTCAACCGTACTCTGAACCATTGGCTCTGATACCACTTGTTGAGATCGAAATAACATGGTGCATGCGGAAACTAACAATACAAAGCTTGGTGGACGATAAATCAGACGACAAAAGAAAAATATACTAAACTAAACATAAAGTTTATAATGGTTTGGTCAATTGAACCACATATGATAAAACTAATATAAAAGAAGAAAAACTAACGAGAAATAATCTCCCCATAAACAAAACTCTTTAATGACTACATTGTGGATATTTATTTTTTTGTGCTCTTGTGAGAAGTAGAGATCCTTAATTTATAGATGTGCAAAACTTGTCTTCCAAGAAAAGGATAAGACATATTAAGGAGATTTAATCCTTTTAGAAGTTTTTTTTCATTCAAGAAAGAGAGTCCCAATAGATTAGAAATTCAGGGCAAATCCTAACAATTTTAACCATCTAAAAGACTACTATTAATTTATTATATCTTATTCTGTACTATATTTATTCGATATACAAGTTAAAGTACTATACAAGATACTTTCTTTACATGAAAATAAAAAGAGAGGATAATTTCTTAAAACAATACAAGAAGTAAATATTGAAGAAACAGCGCAACCCATGCAAAAATCTATTCTGCTGACGATGGCCACACGTGAACCCTATTTACTCTTTGACCAACACCCCATTCTTTGACTTACACGTGTCGTCCCCTCTCACACGTGCGGATCATTCATAAAAATCTATACTTATCTCTTCTTTACTCTTTTTACTTCCCACCCACCCCCTTAACCTTCCAAACAAAAAACATAATATATTGTATATTATATATAGAGTTTCTCACACTGTGTTCGATACTCGTATTGAGACTCGACAATATTCAGATTACGGAAAAAAGTTCCCACATTAGAACGCTTTCTAACAATTACAACTCCATCCTTAGGGCTCAAATTCGAGACCTCTAGTTCAGGGTCGGAGGTAGGGTATTATTTACAGGTTCGGCTGAAAGCTTTTGCATAAACCCTGTCTTCGTTAGATAATCTATTAAATATGTATTAATGAGTAATTACAAACCCAGCAACTAGACATGTTATGGGTTCGACGTCAAGTTCAGAACCCACAAACTTTAAATCTTAGATCCGCTTCTACTCTAATTAAGGATGAAATAATACTTATTATTCCATCACATTCGGTAAAAAAAACAAAATACATAAAAGCCTTTTGTGGGTGTTGCTGATGTTGTCATTGCGTAACACATCTTTGACTTTGTGTTTGCTGCTGTTCTTATTGTTGTTGCTGAATTTGAGGTCAATGTTTCATTAAATTAAATTAATACTTAATTAACATTACCTCAATCCCAATACTAATCACGTAAATAAACAAATAAAATTATTAAACAAATGTTAATTTTCCCAACTCTTGCGGCAACAAAATAGCAGTTTTTAATGTTAGGACTACTTGTTCAAATGTTTTGGTCTACCATGTGACTTCTGCTCTTTTAGGGTCTGCAGATTATGTCGTACACATGGCACTTGTTTGGTTGTCAAATTAATAATCATTTTCTCATTATCTTTTCTTTGGTTTATATTTGATTAGACTTTTACTTGCTCAAAATTAATAAAATCCAACTTCAAAAATACCAAATCTTTTTTTATTTATTTAAAAAGAATGCTTGGAATTTCTTCCCCCTTTAAGGATAACATATCTTGCACGCAAAATATTCAAATCCTTTAAATATATACTTTCTAAATCCCTTTATCCAACAATGATGTTGACAAAAAGACTTCTTAGATTGCAACCAACAAATTTCCTCATGTTAGAGCCGGACCTAGAATTTAAAGGGCGCATGTGCACTTTTGCGTTCAACCAAATTCTACTTTGTACATAGGGTATCATTACTAATATATCACTATTTTAAAAATATATATATATATATATATATATATATATATATATATATATATATGAAACTTTTGCCGAACTTTCACAGTACCGATAACCCTCACTTTACAACATAGGTCCACCTCTACCTCAGGCCCTCCATATAATTTAGGTTTAATGTTGTATTCCTAGAACAGGCTCTGCACTTATCCTGAAGACAATTTTTGTCACTCTTTTTGTAATCAAGAAACTACAATATTACATTTGTTGTAGATGGTGTATGCATTATAGAGACGGATCAAGAATTTTAAGCCAATATTGATTTAGTATAAATATATACGTTTTTTCAAAATTTTCAACTATATAGAGTTCGAGTAGAAGACAGTGGATGTGCCTATGCTCGCTGCCAGAATTAGGATCACCCATAAAAAGAAAAAGGAAGCCCAGTGCATGAAGCATGCCGCATTAACACAGGGTCCGAGTAAGGGCCGCACCCCAAGGCTTATGATATAAGCAGCCTAAGCAAACTAAGTTTACAGTTTCTCAAGTTTTTAACTGTATGCAATAGATAGAAAAAAGAACAGATTTTTCCTTGTACAAAGTAAACAAAAAACTAGAAGTAGCATTACTTAGCCTTCTTAGAAGGCTTTCCATTAACAAATTCTAAAATTAGCAGACAAAGCCTACAAAAAGCAAGTCCATCTTGTTCTTTGTAGGTATTGTCTGAACAAAACTCAGAAACAATTCCAAGAAACCTAGAAAGTAAACATACTGTCCTTGAGAAAAAGGGCGTTCGAACTTAAAAGTTTGCTCCGCAAACTTCCACTCTTGAACTTGGTAAATATCTTCTTTAGCATGTCCGAAATCGTTAAAATGTTAGGAACAGAGGACTCGATCATCCAGCTGTACAGCTCGAAAGGAAAGTGGAGATTTCCTTATTATCTCTACTCCCTGAGTCCAACATTATCGCTGCTTGAATCAGTTAGAATTGTTAACCTTCGTGCTGTTCTGATGAAGTCGCTGCAAATTAAAGGAAGAAAAGACACATTAAGAAGGTTTTGTCATGACAAATATTACATTAAATTTTGGATAAAGTGGATATAGAGTAGAGTATCTCGTACTTATGGGAAAGTTAAAGACGCACCTATATGGTTCGTCACCAAGTTGCTTGACCGTGCCAGTGATATCTCGGTAAAGCACATGACTAAGAATCTCTGAGTTTTCAATGCCAAACATATTTGCCAATTTCCTGCATAACTCCTCATAAGATCCTATCGATGAAAGATCCAGAGTGCGACCTACATCTTCTGATTCCATAAAAACCTTGCAGTGTCCAATCTCAGTATTTGGTTCGGACTGAAATGTGTCACGTGGTGAGCTTTCCGTTAGACCACGTTGATTAAGAGCAGAACCTGAGCCATCAGAAACATTACCTATTTTATCTGCATTCCCGTCCGAGGAACTATTCCCTGTACGAACAGTAGAAACAGTATCTCCCGAGCAGCTAAGAGAGATCTGCTGCTCAGTAAGTATAGGTTGACCGAAAAGCACGAGTTGTGGTGCTTTCCCAATATCAGATTTCTTCGTAGTGTCCTGAGTAGAATTTCCCATGGTTAGCAAGCAAGAAATATTCTCGCTGTTGCATGGCTTGCGAATCATTGGACTATTCGGGGGTCTAGGGTGTGCTGCAGCCTGATCAAGTGGCGGAAAACCAACAGGAAACAAACTAGAATGCAACTTATTGAGGTGGATATCTGATAATGATAAACCATATTGAGCATGCCTGGCTCCCTGCATGCCAGCAGGGGTGTTGTCGGGAAGACAACCAAAGGGGCTACTAGGCCCTAGGAGGTGGTTGCCGGAGAAAGCCGGCATAGGAAGGTGGTGGCCATCAAGAGGAAAATCTGGATGTTGAGGTAATCTTAGTTTTTTCCGTGGGGGTGAGAAGGGAGAAAGATGAATGGTAGGCATGTTCGAGACTAACTCCACAAGCCATGGGCTGACACGTTTCACATTTTGAAGCAGATCAGGTTCGTCCCACGTCACCTGCAGTAATTTATCTCAACTTAAGAGAGGAACATATTAAATTAAGTAACAGTACATTAATTGTCGGCTTCCATCCCCTTCTTTGGCAAGCAAGTAATAATTCAACCCCCTGTTTGGGAAATATAAGCTACCATTTTAAGTACAAAAGCAACCAGTTTTACCACTCCGAAAAGGAGGTAGCAGAAACATTGTGCATTACAGAGTTTATACAGATAGGGCACTCCAAGTATCGTTCACCAATATACGGGATATATCTCCAACTTCACAAGATCATATAACTTATCAGAAGCGTATTTCTCTTTTCCTATAAAAGAAATTTTGAATAAAAGACAAAATCAAATATGATTTACTCTAGAAAGAATGTTTGCAGCATAATTTAAGTGTATCTTTTCTTGAACAGATTAGAGTCCTATTACTATATTGAAGTACCCATGTGAATCACATCATATGAGAATGTGCCTATCGAACAATGGGCAGAAAATGCTGAGAAACAAGACTAAATATGCGTGCTTACAAGCAGTAAACAAAGATCATATTACCTGAAGAAGCCTCCACGGTGAATCTGGCCATCGCATAGGATCGGCAACCTGAACTGAAGATATAGTTCCCATGAACCAGCTTATCCTTGAAGAATCTTCAGTTTCGAAAGGCATCTTGAACCTCATCCCCGAGCACCAACGGATCTGCAACGCAGACTTCACAAGTGAGGCCTTAATGCAGAATTCTGGAGTGCTCGCACGAGGGTAGTAGATCACCTCAAATGGCTGTCCACTGGCTGCAAAACTTGCAGCTTCAATGACTGATTCTGCCTTCACCTTTCCCCTGTTCATCAAATTCCCACTACTGTTTCCATTCCCCCCATTTCTCATTAATTTATTCTCGTCTTCCCTGAGAAAACTGGAAAACCCTCCATACGGTACCATACAATTCCCACCAGCCGGATTCCAGCCAGAAGAAGTCTCAGGTCCACCTCCAATTCCCCTCTTTGCCCGCCTAATGCCTACACAAAGGTCTCCGTTTTCAGCTCTCAAGAACACAATGGAATCGCCAGCAACAAGCTTTTTATGGTTCACAAAAGTACTCCATCCTGTTGTTAAAAGATGGCGCCTTGGTGTACCCCTGTAAATATGTCTGAATTTCCACGTCTCCCCGTGAACATCCTTAGCAAGGATGGTCTGAACAGGAGGATCCGCAGAGTAGTCCAAACGAGGAAAGATCGTTTCTGCACAATACCTCGGAACAGAAAAACCTCCACCATTATTTGCATCAGATTGTGTCAATGTCTTTGCAAATGAAGTAGGTTTATCTTGGTTATCCGAACCGTTCATCCCAACAACCCCATCATCATCAAATTCAACTTCACTCCTACTAACAGGAATCAGCCTAATTTTGGCGAAAACCTCATCAGTCTCAGGATCTGCCATATATTTAATAGCCGAGACTTTACACGGAACATAAGATGGAATCCTAATGTTGGAGCTCCTAAAATCGACATTTCCACAGGCGTGCTCCGAGTGTCCTTGAGGAAAGTAAAACACTTTTGAACTAATTGGGGGCATTTGTACCATACTACCAGCACAAGCATGCCATAGTTGAGAATCTAAGCACTTATCTATTTCCTTCACTTTGTCCTTTGGATCCATAAAAGTAATCATCTTGATTTCAACAGAATTTTACAGATATGACAATCAATTCAAAACCAACTCCTTAACTCATAAATACTACTTATTTCCCCATTAGGATGACCACACTTGCAATGGAAAAAATGCTGTCATCAAATAAAAGAAACAAATATTCTTTAGGCATATTAATTGTATACTATACCAATTAGCAAAACAAGAATAGAAATGAAACAAAGTAAAATCACAATATAAATGCAACTCAAATAGTTTCAAAGTCCATACCTTTCTATATCTGTTCAACAAAGAAATTTATCTCCAGAGATACCAATTATAAGTACATAGTACTCTCTCTCTCTCTCTCTCTCTCTCTCTCTCTCTCTCTCTCTCTCTCTCTCTCTCTCTCTCTGCAAAAGCATCTCAAAATTCAAGTCCCAAAAAAGTCAAATTTTCTTGAAAGTTTCAGGCCTCTAAAACTCAAGAAAGGGTGTTGAACTACCACATAATTTAAAACAACTTGACTAAATTGAACCCAAAACTCCTCATTTTCTTCAATTTGACCACTTCAAAACAGGAAATTCCCTCCTAATCATCCATTAAAACACAAAAAAATCCCCTGTTCCACCAAAATTATTAAGGTCACAAGTAATCTTGACTCACTTCGAGTTCAAAATCAGCCCAAAAATCCCAACTTTTTTTCTCCAAAATCAAGAAACTCAGTAATTTTGCTCCAAAAGATCAAAAGATTCCACCTTTACACTGTTTCTCCAACACCAAGAATAAAATAACAGCACCCCACCTCACAATTCACCAGACAGAAACACAACAAGGGAAAAAAAGAAGAAGAAAACCCTAAGAATCAATCAAAAGTCATGGAAAGTGAAAAACTGGTTTACAGTGTGGCTTTCACTACAAAACTCTTTGTCATCTTTTTGTCTCAAAAAGCAAACAAATATATTCACACAAAGAGAGAGAGCTCTCTGTTTTTTGTATAGATGTATGCATGTATGTGCTACTTATGTATACTGATGTCCACACATGTATGTGTATGTGTGTGTTTGTCTCTTTCTTTCTCTTAGACTGTTTTTAACTTTCACTATTTACTCTTTTTTTCTTTTTGGCCAAATACATCTACAAACCATCCAACTTGACATTTTTTTTCATTTTTACACTCTATCTTTACCTTGTTTCATTTTGGTCCCCCAACTCTATTTTATAAGTTTCATTTTGGCCCTCCAACTCTATTTCTTATGTTCCACTTTAACACAAAAGCTAAAATCAGTGCAAAAAATATAGCGCGTGCATATACACAAATCTGAGGTGTAATAAATATCCAATTAAATGTTGCCACCTGATTTTTTCATCCATGTCAAACGAATCAATACTAAAATCCTAAACCCGACCAATTTTTTGTGGGTTTATTTCATCTAAACGGGCCAGGTAAAAAATTGGCAGATGAAAGCTTTGGAACTTAGAGAATGAAGATGGGGAAATAGTGGATGAAAAAATACGGCCTGGTTCATGTATTTTAGTATTGACCCGTTTGACATGGATGAAAAAACGGGTGAAAATATTTAATTGGATATTTATTACACCTCAGATTTGTGTATACACACGCGCTATATTTTTTGCACTGATTTCAGCTTTTGTGTTAAAGTGGAACATATGAAATAGAGTTGGAGGGCCAAAATAGAACATATAAAATAAAGTTGGAGGGCCAAAATGGAACAAGGTAGAGATAGAGTGTCAAAATAAAAAATGGTGCCAAGTTGAATGGGCTGTATATGTATTTGGCCTTTCTTTTTCTTTTTCTTTTTCTTTTTCATTTTTTTTTATATAAAATTTTTAGGGAAACCTACGGACGCTATCCAGTGGTGAAGTTAAGAATTTTGTGAAGGATATTCAAAATTAAATATGCACATAAAAAATAATTTTTTACACAATATAAATTTCTATATACACAGTATAATTCAATGAAGGGTATTCGTTTAATCACCCTTCAGTGTATGTGGCTATGTCACTGTCGCTACCCTTAGGATGGGCACTAGTAATATGCTCATTGTGTAATATTTGTAAATTGTATTAGGTAAATTCGGCGCGACGAGTTTTGACTGAGGATGATGCTTATAAATATATTTTCATGGGGTTTGGTTGGTTAAATAAAAATATATTTTTCTGACCTTTTTCTTCGGATCTGAAGAAACTCTGCTGTATCTTCAGAAGCCAGCAAAACAACAAAGATCTTTAAAAGCCAGATATTCATTTTCCTTTATGTTATCTTGTATTTTATAGCATTAGTAAAAAATAGTATGTTAGGAAGTGTCATTTTCATATTTGTTTAATTGATTAGAAAATTAATTAATTTATTCTCTTGGATTTACTTGATCATTTTGATAAGGGAACTTGGATTAATTTAATGTAATAATCGTATAGTTTGATAATATAGATGCTGGTAGAGAGTCAGTGGAAGATGGGAAGTCAATGCTTACTCTAAAAGCAAGGCAAACGCTGTGATTTATTAATTAGGCAAAGAATATTAAAATATAGTGTTAGTTTGACTAACCATGGTAGGACACAGATTTAATTTTGACTGAGGTTAACTAACTGTAATTTGACATAACCACCAATTGGTTTGGTTTATTATTAAATTAGTTGCACCTACTATATAATAATACTGCTAATTGTTTGTGTTCCTCCATTTATGTGAGATCCTAAAGGGCTCGTTTGGTATTTACCGCGGCTGATAGCACAGAGTTAGCCGGTATTTATTTCCTAGATATCGTTATTGCTTATTCTTTGGAAAAAAAAGTTTACGACCCGAGGTCTTCTACCTTCATGCAACATTGCTCCATCACGCTCTCCGCCATTGCGAAAAAATTCTCAACTACTGCCTCCCGT
Source organism: Nicotiana attenuata (assembly GCF_001879085.1). NCBI lineage: Eukaryota > Viridiplantae > Streptophyta > Magnoliopsida > Solanales > Solanaceae > Nicotiana > Nicotiana attenuata. The sequence continues at coordinate 180,205 of NW_017672005.1, forward strand.
AAGAGTCTTGTGTTTAAATTGACAAAAGTACCTTAAAAATAGACATCCTTTTTTACAAATAAATAAAATTTTGTTTAATAAAATTAAAAGGGAGAATTTTTTTCTCCCTCTAACTTTATGTTAAAAACTCAAACATCCCATCTAACTTTGAATTTAGACATCATTTCCCTTGTATAATAATTGACTGGTGATTTTATAAATACAACTCTATTTCACCATTTAAATTATAACTCTCTGCCTTTTGTAATTTTTAAAATCTTTTAAGTATGTGTTATTTTACTTGTCTACTAACAAATTAAATTATATTTATAGAGTAAAAATGAACTGGTGACCAAATATGATAGTAATCGCTTTTAATAAGGAAAGATATTCTAATAACAAAAGAAAATTGTTCGCAATAAAAATTAATATATATGGTATTATTATGGTTCATATCAGTAATTTTCAAAATTCAACGCATAACTTTTTGTTTTATTATGTGAAGGAAATAGTAATGAAGGGGAGCCTTGGCGTTGTTAGTAAACTGTATTTGTAAAATAATTTTGGAGAAGATAAAATAACATATAAACAAAAATGTAAAAGAAACAGAATTTAATCCGAGCCCACTGAATTCACAATGTTTCCTTAAGGAACTTAATCCCTCCTAGTACCCGAGGTTGTGGATTATTTCCTCCCAGGATAGAATGAATTACACACTGGTGTAGCGGTACTTCAAACCCCAGTTTTTCAGCGAACACAATGATCGGTAGCAAATCACACTTACTGTTGCTTTCTTTGTAGTTAAAATAATGCAGAAGAAAGGAGGAGAATTCAGAATTTCGTATGAAAAATCTAAGAGAATTGATTGCTATTTATAGCCCCAACCTGTTGAGTTCAAATGAAAAGGGTCAGTTACGTGAAACGGCCATAGCGTAAATGGCCAACGCAAATTAAAACGGGAATTCAAACGAAATTACTTTTCCGTTACAAAAAAACGGACGCGCAGAGAAATTACTTTTCCGTTATAAAAAACGGACGGACAGAGAAATTAATTTGGATTTAATATTAATTTTTCGTTACAAAAATGGATATTTAATAATATTATAAATTTGGTCCAAAAAATTAATCGATCATTTGTCCAAATCCGAATTCGAAGCCGAGCGAGCGACGACGACAGCGCGAGGCTTGCTTTCTTCTTAACTCATTAAGAGCTAGAAGAAGAGCAACTGTATATATGCCCATCAAAAGTCTTTTCCAACTCCAATATGGGACAATGTCCGTTGTTCAAGGATGTTTAACATACTTAGATTCCACACATATTTGACATTTTGATTTGTCGCATTCAAACTTAGGCAATACTTCCAAATTAATTATTTTTCGCAAGGTTTTATAATTGACATATCCCAAACGTATATGCCATAATTTATTTGACTCAAGTAAGTAAGAAGAAGCTGAAGTTTTATTATTCTCAACTACCATTACATTCAGTTTCAAAAAGCCCTCAGTGAGGTAACCTTTTCCTACAAACATCTCATTCTTATTTATTACAACCTTATCAGATACAAAAACACACTTAAACCCGTTCTTAACGAGAAGTCCAGCAGAGACTAAGTTCTTCCTAATCTCGGGAACATGAAGAACGTTGTTCAGAGTCACCACATTGCCAGAAGTCATTTTCAGAAATTTCTTGCCACATCCTTCAATTTTGGCCGTTGCAGAATTTCCCATAGAAAGCGTCTCTTCGGGTCCAACGGGAGCATAGGTAGCAAACACTTCTTTAACAACACAAACATGGTGAGTGGCTCCAGAATCAATCCACCACTCCTTAGGATTTCCCACCATGTTGCATTTAGAAAGCATAGCACACAAGTCATCAACATCTTCGTGCTTTTCAACCATGTTTGTTTGACCCTTCTTCTTGTCTTTCTTTGGAGCACGACAATCTGCAGATTTGTGTCCAGCTTTTCCACAGTTGTAGCAATTTTCGTTGAACCGCTTCTTGCTTGGGTTGTTTTTCGGTCTAAAAGCCTTCTTCCTCTTTCTATTGTTTTGAGGAGCATCCTCAATAATGTTTGTTCCCATTATTGTTGAGTTTTCACAACCTTTCTTTTCAGCGGCTTTGTTGTCCTCTTCGATTCTCAACCGAACAATGAGATCTTCAAGCGACATCTCCTTGCGTTTGTGTTTCAAGTAATTTTTGAAGTCCTTCCACAAATGAGGCAACTTCTCAATCATCGCTGCAACTTGGAATACTTCATAGATAATAGGACCTTCAATGAAAATTCTGTTAGTAAAAATAATATAATTATACTTTCAACATCACCATTAATTTGACTTATACCTTCACCAAGGAGATCGTGAATAATCACTTGCAATTCATGGACTTGGGTAATAACAGACTTGCTATCTACCATGTTGTAGTCCAAAAATTTAGCGGCAACGAATTTCTTTAACCCGACATCTTAAGTTTTGTATTTCCTTTCAAGCGCAATCCACAGTTCTTTTGACGTCTCCACATTACTGTAGACGTTATACCGATCGTCCTCCAGTCCGCTTAGAATGTAATTCTTGCATAGAAAATCAGAATGCTTCCACGCCTCAGTCACGAGAAAGCGTTCATTGTTTGGAGTTTCATCGGGAAAAATAGGAACATCTTCCTTAATGAACTTCTGTAGACTAATTAAAGTCGTCAAGTAGAAGAACATCTTTTGCTGCCACCGTCTGGTTCCCGTTGTCATTCGTCATTTCTATAAAAGAACGACACAAACAAACTTTAAAATCACATAGATTTTAATCTCCAATGGAGTAGAAAACCACAAAGGCTCTAGTCTCCAGAACAGTGAGTATAACACAAATACAGAAAATAATTAAGTTCCTTGAGGTTGTTAGTAAACTGTATTTGTAAAATAATTCTGGAAAAGATAAAATAACATCTAAACAGAAATGTAAAAGAAACAGAATTTAATCCGAGCCCACTGAATTCACAGTGTTTCCTTAAGGAACTTAATCTCCTCCTAGTACCCGAGGTTGTGGATTATTTCCTCCCAGGATAGAACGAATTACACACTGGTAGAGGTACTTCAAACCCCAGTGTTTCAACAAACACAATGATCGGTAGCAAATCACACTTACTGTTGCTTTCTTTGTAGTTAAAATAATGCAGAAAAAAGGAGGAGAACTCAGAATTTCGTATGGAAAATTTGAGAGAATGGAATGCTATTTATAGCCCCAACCCGTTGAGTTCAAATGAAGAGGTTCAGTTACGTAAAAGGACCATAACGTACATGACCATTTACGCAAATTAAAACGGATTTCAAACGAAATTACTTTTCCGTTAAAAAAACGGACGGCAGAGAAATTACTTTTCCCTTACAAAAAACGGACGACTAGAGTAATTAATTTGGATTTGATATTAATTTTCCGTTACAAAATGGGTATTTAATAATATTATGTTAATATTTACTTCCGAAGCCGAAGCCGAAGCTGAAGCCGAGCCGAGCGACGACGACGGCGCGAGGGCTTGCCTTCTTCTTAACTCGTTAAGAGCTAGAAGAAGAGCAATTATATATATACCCATCAAAAGTCTTTTCCTCCTCCAATATGGGACAATGTCCCTTTGTCAAGGAGGAAAACTCAAATATTTCGTTTTTCCCCATTCCCCAATCACTCTCTTTTAAGCTAAAATAACTTTAAAACCCCAACAGACGTAACTGCTAAAGTTGCTGCCATGTGACCAGGAGGTCACGGGTTCAAGCCGTGGAAACAACCTTTTGTAGAAATGCAGGGTAAGGCTGCGTACTATAGACCCTTGTGATCCGGCCCTTCCCCGGACCCCGGGCACAGTGGAAGCTTAGTATACCGGGCTGCCCTTATACGCGAAAAAAACAGTAAGGGGAAAAGGAAAAACGTGATGATAAGGTTTGAAAATCTGCACTTCAACTGAAAAGGCAGGAAGCTCTCCAAATAAGTCAATCATCAACCTCTAACAATCTTTTTTAAATCCTAACAAATATTCATCCGCCTATAATTGATTTAGAGGAAGCAGAAGTTAAAAGAAAATCAGATTAAAGTCAATTATACAAGAAAAGTACTGGTTAGCTAATATTACTGTCAGATCAAGGAAAATAATCACACTCACAATATATACTTCAAATCGTATTAACTTATTATGCTTAAATAGTAGGCTAAGATAAGAATAGATATTAATTAACCAACTTAAATGATAAATTTTACGTAAAAGACAAATATCTTGTACTTATAGTTACGTTGCATGCACTGGCTGCAAACACACATTTTCCGTTACATCTATGTTTGAATTTCTGTCCACATATATTTGGAGCCCGTTTGGACATAAGAAATTTTTTTTCTTTTTTCCAACAAATTTTCACTTTTTTCCAAATCAGCGTTTGTTCATAAAATTTTCAATTTTCACTTGAAGATGCATTTTGGAAATTTTTGAAAATTTGAAAAACTCCAAAAAACTGTTTTTCAAAATTTTCACTCAAATCACTCACAAAACTTCAAAAACAACCCAAAATTATATTTATGTCCAAACACAACTTTAAATTTCAAATACTATGTTCAGTTGAAAAAAAAATTCCCCCCTATTTTAGAATTTTACAATTTTTTTGTCCAAACGCCTACTTGATGTTTCTGTTGAGGTAGCTAGTCAAAAATCAATGGAATTAATTGGAGCAATTACCAGTCAGATAAAAGTAAGATTAGGTTCTATAATCTTAAATTCTTAATAATGAGTGAACTTGAAACTTAAAGATGCATGTGTTAAGTGTAGAGTGATAATGGCAAGTGGCAACCTAGTTACGAGGAACGATATGAACAAGGGTTTGAAGGGAAAAAAAAGAATAGTCATATATATATATATAT
>NW_017672005.1:185438-186952 GCF_001879085.1 Nicotiana attenuata
TCAAATATATTATTTTTAAAGGATCTGACACGCACCTAATGAACGACATTTCTGAAGTTCAAACAATATAGACATTTAAATGAGCTAACAAATTAATTGAAAATGTTATATATTATAATATATTAATTATATATATATATATCTATAATATATATATATATATATTATATATATATAATATATATATATATCATTGACTTTATTATAGTCTATTTGGCCGAATTTCTTGTTGTCCAAAAATATTGTTTTGCCCAAAAATGCTTCTGGCCAAATTTTTAGAAGGAAAAAAAAATACTTTCGAATAGAAATAAAAGTAATTTTTGAGAAGCAAAAAAAAAAAAAAAGCTTTTCCCAAAAACACTTTTCAAGTAAGCTGCTTTTATAAGCTTAGCCAAACATCTAAGCCAACGAACTATTTCATCTAGAATTTTCCCCAAAAACTGGGTTACCCCGACAATAAAATACAAAAATTGCACATGAGGAAACTATTCAAGATTTTGCAATTAAGAAAGCAGAACTAAAGAATACAATTATACACCATATATCCATATCTTTAATATTTGGAACATTGAAGTGTTGTACTCAGTAATTCACAAAGTAGAAGTATATATAAATGACGAAAATATGTCATATATGTTTCAAGAGTACAGAATAGGCATAAATGTTTTTCACCATATTCTTAAATAATGGCTACATTTTAGTTACGTGGATTCATTCAACTTCTTACGAGTCATGACCACATAATTCGACAAAGATAGTAAAGATCGAGAACTTCCATAAATACTTCTTTGAAAAACTTTTCAATGTGTCCTCGTGATAATGTCAGCATCAAGAAATTAAAGCCAGCGGAACTAGAATTTGAAGTTTATAAGTTAAGAATTCTAATCCTTTTAATTAATTGAGTTTTAAATTAATAACTTACACATAATCAATAAAATTCTTAAAAAAAAGATAGGGTTTGATCAAAATACCTAGGCTTGACCGAATCGAAAAATCTATGTTAGCTCTGCCCCTGCAGTTATGATGTTGTAGTTAAAACATTTGACAGCATGAAGAGTCAATTAGTTTTTTTTTTTCTTTCAGAAAGTAGCCTTAAATATGAAAATCGTAATGTATAGTAATCTTTATGTAATATTTAAATATTATTTTTTAAAAGATAATAAGAATTTGTGTCAAAATTCATTTCAAAATTTTTAGGCGTTTGGGCATAAAAATTATATAATCTGAAAAAAAAAAAGCAGTATTTGGATTAGGGGTGTGTTTGGTATGAAGGAAAATATTTTCCGGAAAATGTTTTCCAATTTTCCCATGTTTGGTTTGCTTAAATATTTTGGAAAACATTTTCCTTATCAACTCATTTTCCTTCAATTGGAGGAAAATGTTTTCTTTATCAAGAGAAAGGAAAACATTTTACAAAACTCCTTCTCAACCTTCCCCACCATATCCCCCAACCACCCCCACACCCACCTACCAAAACCCCACCCCACCTCTCTCTCCAAAAACGGATTTTTTTT
>NW_017672005.1:187235-199605 GCF_001879085.1 Nicotiana attenuata
AATTTACTTTTTTTAAACTTCAAATTCTATTTTTATTTTTCTGCACATACCCCTGCCCCTCGCCCTCCCCTCCCCCCTTCCCTCCCCCCCCCCCCCCCCGGGAAAAAAATATTTTTTATATATATATATTTTCAATTTTAATTTTTTCATCTGTCGGTTTACAGGTTCGAAATTTTACAAGTTCCAAAGTTATGAGTTTAGAGGTTTATGTGTTAGAAAGTTTACGGGTTTAGAAATTATAAAGCTTACGGGTTCGAAAGTTCGCGATTTTTACGTAAAAAAGTAAAGCAACACATTAGTTGCTTTGGTTTGTGTCAATTTTTAGAGACTTGGGGAAGGGGTGGGGGGGGGGGGGAGGGGGAGGGGTGAGGAGAGTTGCATAAAAAATATTTTCCTAAAAAAAATATTTTCTACTCTCTAACCAAACAATAGAAAATATTATTCGAAAAATGTTTTCCACTCACCAACCAAACAAGGGAAAATAAGTGATAAAACCACTCATTTTCCATGAAAACATTTTCTAGGAAAACATTTTCCTTCATACCAAACACACCCTAGGTTGAAAAATAGTATTTAGAATTTAAAATGATATTTTTGGATATGCATTTCACTTGAAAAAATATTGCAGTTTTGTGAGTGTATACGGTAAAATCATGTATCCTCGATTTTGTAGGCTCGAGGGCTCGCATCGAGGAACAAACTCGATATGGGCCGGGCTCGAGCCCGAGGGCAAAATACTATACTCGAAGATCTGATTGCTCGATGAACACCGGAGCTGAGTACGACCAACCTCGAGATAATACCGTAATAATTTTATAACAGAAAGAGCGAGATTCCCGCGATGGCCCCAAGATCATGGCATAAATTCCGAAATAGATTTGTATGGGTTAGTACGGATTTGTACTATGCGGTTAGACAGTTGTCTCAATACGATTCCTTACTGTAAATAGAAATGTACCTTATTTAGGGTTCCCCTACTATATAAAGGGGACACCAATCATTTGTAACACATCATCAATCATTGGCAAAAGAATATACTCTCTTACTTTCTTGCTCATTATTTATCAGAATTGTCTCTTAACTTTATTATATTTACTTTACTGTCTTGTTGACCAACCTCGAGGCCATCATAGCTCGAGGTAAAGATTTGCTTAAGCACTGGTTTGATTCAACTTACTTCTTTAATTTATACGTTTGATTCCTTGGTTATTAATCAGTATTGAATTAAATCACGTATCTTTAAAATCACAAACAAGTTTAATTGTTACTCGTATTTCGAGGTAAACAGTTTGGCACCCACCGTGGGGCTAAAGATAATAGTGGTTATTTCAGTACTGATTCTGATAAAGACACGTTATTTTTACACTTGTTCTTGTCAAGAATTTTTGTTCTCAGGTTAAAACATGTTAAACTCATAAAACGGTGATGATGGTCTTGGATTTCATGGGGAAAACAACAATGTAGTTGCTTCGGGAGCCGGCGTACCACCGATTAACCCTGGGGAAGTGCCAAATGTGGAACCAGTCGATGTTAGTTCACACATTGCTTTGAATGCGGATTTAGGCACAAACCCCGGAGGAAGTGTACGCAGGGAAGTTCAATCTTGTGGCCAAGGAACACAGGGTATAGGAGATGGGGGAGTTAGCCTCCAAGTAATATTCGAGATGCTGCAAGCTCAACAGATTGCTATTGCTCAGCTTCAAAGTCAGTATAAAACTCCAAGTGTGGTCGAACTAGAAATCACTCGCCGTATTGAGCCGGTGCCAGAAAGATCGAACGGTAATGGCTCGGGGACTGATCCCACGATTATGAGGATGCTCGAGGAGCTCACCAAAAGAATCGAGTCGGGGGAGAAAAAGATTTAGGATAATGACAAAAAAGTGGAAATGTATAACTCTCGTGTTGATCAAATACCGGTGGAACCCCCGTTCTTAAAAGGTTTGGATGCCAAAAAGTTCGTACAGAAGCCGTTTCCTCAGAGTGCGGCTCCGGAGCCCATTCCTAAAAAGTTCCGTATGCCCGATATACCTAAGTACAACGGGACGAGTTATCCTAATGAACACATTACCTCGTACACTTTCGAGATTAAAGGAAACGACTTAAATGGTGATGAGATCGAGTCGGTTTTGTTGAAAACATTTGGGGAAACTTTGTCAAAGGGAGCAGTGATTTGGTATCACAACTTGCCACCGAATTCTATCGATTCATTTGCTATGTTAGCAGACGCCTTCGTAAAGGCACACGCCGGGGCCATAAAGGTTGCGACAAGTAAATCGGACATTTTTAAGATAAGACAGAGGAATGATGAGATGCCAAGGGAGTTCGTATCCCGATTTCAAATGGAGCGAATGGAATTACCACCGGTCTCGGATGATTGGGTCATGCAAGCTTTTACACAGGGGTTGAACGAGCGGAGTTCGATCGCGTCACGACAGTTGAAGCAAAATCTGATCGAGTATCCAGCTGTGACTTAGGCAGATGTACATAATCGTTACCAGTCGAAGATCATGGTTGAGGACGACCAGCTGGGAGCCCCATCGGGTTCAGTTCATCCAAATAGATTGGCAATTAAGGCCCAGAGGGATACAGATAGGGAACCAAGATCAAATAGGGAACAATATCAGCCATGTGTCGCAGATGGAAGAAATAACGGTTCGGGGCGCAATCCTCCTCGAAATGATCGAAGAAACGATCGAGGACAGAATTCTCGAGGACTTATGAGTAAGAATGGTTTTGATAAGCATACTGATCTTGCAGAAGCACCTCGATTATCGGAGTATAATTTCAGTGTCGATGCATCGAGGATCGTATCGGCTATTGGAAGGATCAAAGACACCAGATGGCCCAGAACTATACGAACCGATCTTTCTTAAAGAAATCCTGACTTGATGTGTAAATACCATGGCACACATGGCCATCAGACCGAAGACTGCAGGCAGCTTAGGGAGGAGGTAACTCGATTGTTCAACGAGGGTCATCTTCGAGAGTTTCTCAATGATCGAGCTAAGAATCACTTCAGAGAAAGAGATGCAAACAGAAAAAATGAGCAGGAAGAACCGCAACATGTAATTCATATGATCGTTGGCGGTGTCGATGTTCCACAAGGGCCTATATTCAAATGTACCAATGTGTCAATTACCAGAGAAAAATGGACTCGGAGTTATGTCCCCGAGGGCATCCTATCATTCAATGAGGAAGCGGAAGGCATTTCCCAGCCGCACAATGACGCCCTGATAATTTCTATTTTGTTAAATAAAATTCAAGTTAAACATGTTCTAGTGGATCCAGGTAGCTCAATAAACATAATCAAATCGAGGGTCATAGAGCAGCTCAGCCTGCAGGACCAAATTGTGCATGCATCTCGGGACCTAAACGGCTTCAACATGGCAAGCGAAACAACGAAGGGGGAGATAATCCTACCAGTGAACGTGGCCGGGACCATCCAAGATACAAAATTCCATGTCATTGAAGGCGACATGAGATATAATGCACTACTCGGGAGGCCATGGATCCACAACATGAGGGCAGTACCGGCGACCCTTCATCAGATGATGAAATTCCCAACAGTGGATGGTGTGAAAATAATTTACGGGGAACAACATGCTGCAAAGGAAATGTTTGCAGTTGATGAGGTGATACCGATACTAGCGCATTCGATCTCGAAAAAATTGAGCGCCAAAGATAAGCAGACGGCAAAATAGCAATCACCGTCCCCAGCCTCGACCGAATCGGAGAAACAGGTAATCGAAGAAGAAGAAGAGGATTTCCTTACTCCCCGAACTTTCGTTGTTCCCGAAGAGTCAAATGCAACCAAGTCAACGGCCGAGGAGCTGGAACAGGTAATACTGATTGAGTATATGCCCGAAAGAAAGGTATACCTGGGAACGGGGTTAACCCCCGAACTCAGGAAAAAACTCATTCAATTTCTTATCGATAACATGAATTGTTTTGCTTGGTCCCATTTAGACATGACAGGGATCCCACAGGAAATAACAACACACCGAGCATCGACCCCAAGTTCAAACCAGTAAAGCAAAAAAAGAGGCCCCAGTCCGAGATGAAGCATGCATTCATAAAGGATGAGGTAACTAAACTTCTTAAAATAGGGTCTATTCGGGAGGTAAAATACACCGAATGGTTAGCCAACGTAGTTGTAGTCCCTTAAAAGGGGAACAAACTTAGAATGTGCGTAGATTGTAAGGACTTAAACAAGGCATGCCCTAAAGACTCCTTTCTACTGCCTAACATCGATCGCATGGTCGATGCCGCGGCCGGCCACGAGATCCTTACCTTTCTCGACGCCTACTTCGGGTAGAATCGAATTCAAATGAACCCGGAGGACCCAGAAAAGACCTTGTTTATCACTAAGTTTGGAACATACTGTTACAACGTAATGCCCTTCGGGCTATGAAATGCTGGAGCTACATGCCGACGCCTAGTTAACAAAATGTTCGAGGAACAGATAGGTAAATCAATGGAAGTTTACATTAACGATATGTTGGTTAAGTCCCTGCACGCAGAGGACCATTTAACTCATTTGCAGGAAACATTCAAAATCTTGAGGAAGTACAACATGCAGCTTAGCCCAGAAAAATGTTCCTTCGGGGTCAGTTCGAGCAAGTTCCTCGGCTTCATGGTATCAAATCAGGGAATCGAAATCAACCTCGACAAGATCAAGGCCATCGAAGATATCACTATCGTAGATAGTGTGAAAGCCGTACAAAGGCTAACAGGACGGATAGCCCCCTTGGGCCGATTCATTTCGAGGTCATCAGATCGAAGCCACAAGTTCTTTTCCTTACCCAAAAAGAAAAATGATTTCGCATGGACCCCGGAATGCCAGCAAGCATTGGAATAATTGAACCGATACTTATCGAGCCCACCTCTGCTTCACGCTCCGAAGGTAGATGAAAAGCTTTACTTATATTTAGCAGTGTCCGAGATAGCGGTAAGTGCGGTACTAGTTCGAGAAGAGCAAGGTACATAGTTCCCTGTCTATGACGTATGTCAGACTTTAGGAGATGCTGAAACTAGATACCCACACTTAGAAAAATTAGCACTTGCATTAATAAGCGCATCTAGAAAGCTAAAGCCATATTTCCAGTGTCACCCTATATGCGTGTTAACCACTTATTCTCTCTGAAATGTTTTGCATAAGCCCGAGTTATCAGGCCGATTGGCCAAATGGTAAGTCGAACTTGGCGGGTACGATATCGAATATCAACCCTGGACGACCATTAAGTCTCAAATCTTAGCTGACTTCGTGGCCGATTTTACACCGACCCTCGTACCCGAAGTGAGAAAGAACTTTTGCTAAAATTGGGTACATCACCGAGGGTATGGACCCTCTTCACGAATGGTGCCTCGAATGTGAAAGGGTCCGGGCTTGGCATTGTTTTGAAGCCACCTACAGGTAACACTATTAGACAATCTATTAAAACTTCTAGGTTGACTAATAATGAGGCCGAGTATGAGGCCACGATTGTAGGTCTCGAGCTAGCTAAAAGCTTGGGGGCAGAAGTCATTGAAGCCAAGTGCAATTCTCTATTGGTGGTGAACCGAGTAACCAAAAGCTTCGAAGTTCGAGAGGATAAGATGCAAAGATATTTGGACAAACTACAGGTAACCTTGCATCACTTCAAGGAATGGACTCTAGACCATGTACCTCGAGAGCAAAACAGTGAGGCAGATGCACTTGCAAACTTGGGGTCATCAGTCGAGGTAAATGATATTATCTCGGCGACTGTTGTCCAATTATCGAGATCTGTGGTCGAGGAGGGTCATGCCGAGATAAATTCTACAAGTTTGACTCGGGATTGGAGGATTAAGTATATCGAATATTTGAAAAATGGAAAGCTCCCATCGGATCATAAAGAGTCGAGGGCTCTACGAACCAAGGCTGCTAGGTTCACATTGGATGAAGATGGAACATTATACAGAAGGACGCTCGATGGACCATTGGTGGCATGTTTAGGGCCGGGGGACACAGATTATGTTCAATGAGAAATCCACGAGGCACTTGTGGGAATCACTCCGGCGCCGAGTCTTTGATTCGCAAAATTATTAGAGCAGGGTATTACTGGGATAGCGTGGAAAAAGACACTAAGGAGTTTGTTAAAAAGTGTGATAAATGTCAAAGGTTTGCACCGATGATTCATCAGCCCGGAGAGCAACTTCACCCAGCCTTGTCCCCATGGCCTTTCATGAAATGGGGAGTGGACATCGCCGGACCTCTACCAATAGCCCCAGGTAAAGCTAAATTCATTTTGTTTATGACTGACTACTTTTCTAAATGGGTGGAAGCACATGCCTTCGAGAAGGTCAGAGAAAAAGAAGTTATTGACTTCATCTGGGACTACATCGTGTGTCGATTCGGGATACCTGCCGAAATCGTATGTGACAACGGGAAGCAATTTGTCGGCAAAAAGGTAACGGAGTTCCTCGAAGCACACAAAATAAAGAGGATCTTATCAACACCGTACCACCCGAGGGGGAACGGACAGGCTGAATCAAGAAACAAAACTATCATTCAAAACTTAAAGAAAAGGTTGAACGTCACAAAAGGAAAATGGAGAGAAGTTCTACCTGAGGTTCTTTGGGCATATCAAACGACATCGAAGTCCAGCACGGGGGCAACCCCATTCTCTTTAGTATACGGCTCCGAGGCCTTAATTCCAGTTGAGGTCGGGGAACCCAGTGCCAGATTTTGACATGCTTCGGAGGAATCAAATCACGAGGCTATGAATACTAGCCTCGAGCTATTAGATGAAAAACGAGAAGCTACAATTGTTCGGATGGCAGCGCAGAAACAAAGAATCGAGAGATATTATAATAGAAGGACCAACCTTCGACACTTCGGAATCGGGGACTTAGTTCAACGAAAAGTCACCCTCAATACTCGAGACCAGAATGAAGGGAAACTAGGCCCGAATTGGGAAGGACCGTACCGAGTCATCAGAGTTATCGGTAAAGGATCTTACAAACTTGGCACGATGGAAGGCGAACAATTGCCAAAGAATTGGAATATATCACTACTCAAACGATATTACTGCTAAGGTATGGCTTTCTCTTTTTCTCCATTTGTATTTAAGACTAACTCGTTGCAGATGTCCGATTGAAGACGTCGAAGGCACCTTTCTACACGAAGACCTTAGGTTTTGAAGCACGTGTTGCACTCTTTTTCCCTTAGATCAGTCTTTATCCCAAATGGGTTTTTCCGGCGAGGTTTTTAACGAGACAACAACTACGTGCTATCTAAGGAGAATTCAACAAGTATCCAAGGCTTCTTTTCAATCAAACTCGAATACTGGGGGGCATCACCCTCGGAGGTTATATTTTCGAGGAAAATACTTCATGCCAAAAAGGTCCTCGATAGGAAAACTTTGTGATAGGCCAAATGGTCAGATGAACCGTGTCCATATAGAATAATCGAGCCCCGATGGAAAAATATGTACGCATGTATGAATTATTCAAAAAAGCATTATCTCTATATCAAACACTTTGTGTCCTAAAGAAATTTGCTAATATACGAGCTCCATACTTACGATTCTGCGAGAAGTGGCTCAAGGGCCAAAACACAAATACACCTCGAATACTCGGGGACTGTCATCGACAGTCAACACATTCGAGTTGTCTAAACTCGAATTTATAAGACCTCAAAGAGGCATCCCTCGACGCAAAGGCCAAGGCCATCATACTCGGGGACTAATATTTCGGACAAGTTCGAAATATTATCGGAAAACAAGTCCAAGAGACAGACCCGAAGGCTAAGGCTATATTAAAGGCTACGGCCGAAATAACGCGGCTCGGAGACGTCCAAATTCCGCAATAAAAACAGGCCTTCTAATTCTCAGAAAATCGATTAAATAAAGGCTACCCTCGGCAAATTAATCAAAGGGCTTCGATAAAATCAGCCCTCAAAAAACTTTACGAGGTATCAAATTATTGAAATACAAACTTGTACTAAGGCACTAAAAACAAAGGGTTCGATCGACACCGAACCCTCAAAAAACCCAATGAGTAAAAAATGCATGCCAAGGCATAAATAAATTTTTACTAAATCTTCTAAGTCGAAAAGGGGAAATAATAGCCATCTCTTAGACGCCATAATGGCCCGATCTAAAAGAGCCTAAGGGCCGATACACTTAGGGTTCGAGACCTTGTTCCCACCCAATCCGAACCCAAGGGTTCGATTATCCCAAGCCTAAATAATAGTTTGATTATGGCTCGGGGACTCACCATTATCTAGCACGGGCCCATAAGAGTCTATGTCCCAAAGTTCGAACTTATGCGAACTCGACCATGGCAATTTTGAAGAAAACATTTGAGATAAAATCTCAAACACACAGTTAAAAAGAATCATTACAAGAATTTTATAAGGTAGGAAATATTGAGAAAACATTCAAGGAAATTCTTCTTTTATATACTTGAAAAAAGATATATACAAGAGACCGATGAAAGGTCTTACAAAAAAGAATAATACAAAAAGAGAAAAGAAAATCCTATCTATGCCTAGGGCTGGTTTCTCCCTCGGGAGCAGCTTCCTCTTCGGGCCCAGCTTCATTATCGGACCTGCTTTGGTTGCCTTCGGCATCATCATCGTCGGAGGAGGAGACGAGGAACTTGGCATCGACTTCGAGTGTTTTTGCTTGGGCTATCTCCTCGGTGAGGTCGAAACCTCGAGCATGGATCTCTTCGAGGGTCTCCCTCCGGGATTGACACTTGGCCAAATCACTAATCCATTTCTCCCGGTTAGAGGCTTCCCTTAGTTCCACTTAAGCAGCCTCGACATCCTTTAGGTACACAACAACGGTCTTATCAGCCGTGGCCTTCGTCTTCTCGACCTCGGCCCTGACTTCAGCAACCTCAGCCCCGATTGCGGCAAGTTTAGCCTCGAGCTCATCGATCTTCTTGGCTTGGACCAAATATACCCCGGAGCTGGGTCTCGGCCGAGGCCAATTTGGCTAGAGCAGCCTCTTTCTCAGCAGCAAGCCGATCTATGTTTTCCTTTCACTGGTTACAGTCGACCTTAACTTGATCGACCTCTCCTCGAAGCTGCCCGATCATATCCAATTTTTGTCGCAGCTGAGACACTGAAGTGTTAGCCTCCACAGTTGGGTCAAGTAGACCATACTCTTGCAAAATGATGGTTACCTGCTTGTCTAGCTCGGCCTCATTTTGACGAGCTTTGGTCAAGTTTGCCCGAATGTCCTCGAGATCCTCCTCCTTTTGGCTGCAAAAGAGCCTCAGGGCCTTCCTTTCATCCGAGGACTTCTTGAGCTCGGCCTCACATTGGCTCAGCTCGACCCTAAACCTGGTAATGGCCTACACAGAAAAAGAGATGTCAGTTAGTGTAAAAGGAGAAGAAAAAATTGCAACAATAAGAGCTAATTCTTACCCGAGAGAAAAGACGATGAGCCTCTTCGAAGAGGGTAGATGCATCGTTGAGGTCGGCGGCATCATCGACCCCAATAAAGCAATTCCGAAAATGATCTTCTTCACCAGGGACTCCGCTCGGGTCGGGCGTTAGCAGAGCTTGAACTTACTTTATTGCCTCCTCAGAATAAGATGGTAGAGGAGGAGAGTGACCTATTGTCATGGCCCCGAGCAAGTCGCTCGGGGCGCTCTGTTCAGCCTCGGGGGTCTCGGTACTTGTCCTCTTTGGTGTACTTGTTGAAGGCACGGAGGGACTAATTTTTTTAAGGGGGTTGAGGAGGCCATTATTATTTTCACAAATTTCTTGAAGTCCAAAAATGATCTAAAGTAACGGGATAAATAAAGAGAAAATACCAAAAAGTTACATATATAATAAATAACGACAAATAATTGAACTAATTCTAACAAAAATCTGTGCAAATATTACCTTTCCATGTCACGTTTGTGCTACTTTACATAGAATGGACTAACCTTTTTTAAGTACGTGTTTAGAGAAGCTAATGAAGTTGTCGAGCTTATGCGAAGAATGGAAATAACCTAAATACTTTTAGGAGCCTAATGACATATGTTGTTTCACCTTCTTTTGTTATTTCTGCTTAAATTTGGAAAAAGACCACATACCAACTAAGTCTTGACTTAATGACGCTTAGTACTTTTTAATAAATATCTGTATTACCAAAGAATAAAAGAAGAAGAATTAATCCAAATAGCCGTCCACCTAACCGCTTAAATTAAAAATAGCCCATAAAGGTATAATATATGCATAATTTATGTATTATATATGTATAATTGTGTATAGTTCATATATAAGTATGTATATGGCTAGAAAAAGTAAACAATTAATATGACTGACTATTTGTGTAAAGATCCCACAAAAGAAGTCGCTGAATGCGACAGTCAAATGGGTTTTAAATGTCTTATATTCGGCTTGAATTATGTATACATAAGTAAAAATAAAAAGTAAACTCTCAAGCCATCAATTTAGATCCTGAATTCTTCTGACGATAGTGTTAACAGAGACGGACCTATGTATAATACTAATGCCCCATTGCGTTAACCAGGGTCACACTAGCAAATGGTCCATACTAAAGACTAAAGAGGTTAAGACAAAAAGACACACAATAATGCAAAGGTACAGTGCAAAGATAATTGAAAGACTTGTAGCTCAACTATAAGATGTGGCTGAAGTTTCGTTACGCAAGAGTTCGTGTGCTATGCCCCAACATATGCTATTTATTTTTGCCAACTTTGTCCAATCAATGAGAAAAGAAAATAAAGAAAATGAATAATTGAAAAATCAATAGTTAAAAAGAAATATTCACTAACTAACTCATAGCACCAAAAATTTTAAAAAGAAAAGGATAAATAGAAAAGACGGAAGGTGGTTTTGGGACCAAAGTATTTAATCATAGTAAAGCCGTCTTAGCTAACAACTATAATTAAAAGCTTAATTAGTTGGTCTAAACTTTAAGACACATTATCACAAACCATAATTAACTCTCAAAACATATGTAACTACCCTACGTTACAATGTTTACTACCCAAACACTAACCCTTGTTCCAACTTGATTAACTTTCGAAATACCCATTTTGCACAGTTCACTCGTATCAAAGACATAATGCACGACTAAACATATATATAGGGGATAATCTAGATTAAGAAATCTCCCTACTTGTCTAAGGCAAAACCTAACAAATAACCAAAGTGTTCTAGGGTAGGCTTAACATTAAACCTTGATTTGATAAAATAGAAAATCAACTAAATAACCTACTAAAACTAGTTGAAATACATTGATATTACAAAATTATTTAGATAAGTAAATACAAGTTAAATCTAGTGATTAGTGCCACCTTCCCTATCTATTGTCCGAGCTGAGTGATTGTGCAACCAAAAATATAATTCAGTGCACAACGCATCCCGTGTTCACGTAGGGTCCGGAGAAAGGCTGCACTTTAAGGGACGTGATGTAGGCGGTCTATCGTGATACAAGCATTAGTAGTTGATTCCACGGTTCGAACCGGTCATGACTTATAGGCCACGCGAAGACAACTTGCCTGTTGCACGTAACAAAAGAAGGGCTCTATACTGGGACCAAAATATTTGGAATTGGTTAACCTACAATTAATACAAGTTTTATAGAACATAATGTTGTGTGACTTGTTACTTTCAAACCAAAAGCAAGATATTCGTGTGATTACATATGGACCATGTCCAAAAATATACACTCTATCACTCTATGCATACGTCGGCAACACACACATACACACACTATATATATATATATATATATATATATATATATATATATATATATATATATATATATATATATATATATATATATATATATATATATTCTAAGTCATATTATATAGGATGAGAAACAAAGAAGCAGACTAATATTCTAAGTCATGATTAAGACCAGACTAGAGGAGAGCCAAAAGACCATGCACGCCCATGGTCTGAATATATCAAGATATTATTATGCCAAGAAACTATGCATGTCCACCTTCTTTCTGAGTATTATTAGTATTGCAGCTAAGGAGCACCCAGAATGAGACACTTGAACCATATCCATATATTTCTCCGACCGTACGATCAGATACAGACCCAGGATTTTAACGCAATAAGGACAGTATTAACCGGTGCCACCTAAAGGCTTTAAGTGTTCAAGGTGTCAAATAGTTTAAATTAATCATTTTTATGGTATACATATATACATATCAAGATTTATGCCAAAATTTACGGGTCCAATGACCCCCCAAGGTTACACATAAGTTCGCGTCTGCCTACAACCATTTGGTGGGAAAAAAAAAATTCTCACAAAAGAATTCCAAAAAAGAAAAAGTAAGAATGTCACAAAATTTTTTAATCTAAAGCAAATTTTTGAGCAACCTTTAGTACTGTACTCCACAAACTTTCGGTATATCAAGG
>NW_017672005.1:199630-226945 GCF_001879085.1 Nicotiana attenuata
AAAGAAAGAAAATCACAAAAGAATAAAAGAAAGCTCAATGTGTGAACAAAGAATAAAAAGCGGATTAGAAAAGAAGCAGTGAAAAAGAAAGAAAGGGTGTTAAGTTGAAAAAAGTGAGAAAAGGTTGAAGTGCATAAGAGAGAGTGACAAATGTGTCTCTCTTAACCGCCTTAAGAGAAGAAGTGAAATGGACACAAGAGTCAAGTGAATAGTTGCCAGATATGAGATCAAAAGAAGCTGCTTAAGGGAAGGATGGAAGGCCCACTTGAGTAAAGAATTCCTACCTCAGAACTAAAAGCCCGACAATGACTAAAAGCGCCTAATATATCGTTGAGTTGAATGAGGTGTTACATTAGTTTGATACTTACAATTAAGGAGGCAGAAGCAGTATATGGTAACCTTAGAGCACGGACTTGTGACATTGAGAGAGATGGAGGTGAATTCCAATTAACCCTCGTTTTGTGTGCCACTATATCTAAACGTGAGGTAATTGCTTCAGGAGAGTTGAGGATGTGAGTGTTGGGTTTCCACCAAATGACCAAGTAATTGAGAAGAGTTCTTTTGATGTGTTGATGTCAACGTCTTGATGCTCCTTGTGTCGCACTTGGAAGTCCAATGGTTATTTCAAAGGTGTTAAAGTGTTACATGATGCATTCGTAATTGAGGGCTAGTTGTTAGTCCCAATTGATGGCTTGTGAGGTTACTTTAAGTCGGATAGCTTAGAGAATTTGGTATGTCTATACCTGGTATAGGTGGTTGGTTCCAATTTTGCTTTGCTTGAGACATAAGCGAAAAGCTGATTAATGTGTTGGAGGGATGCTGAGATAACTAGGGAATTTTGACGTGCTTTATATGCTTTCTTGCTTACGCTTTGATTATAAATTATTACAAAATAGTCCTAAGAAGGCGTTCATAGAGTTGTGGCTTGATTGCAGGAGTTTGTCGACATACAGTGACGAAAATGTTCAAAACGATCGGCTCAAAAGGAGAAAGGTGAAGGACGCTGTCTCTAAGTTTACCTAAAGACAATGGCAAAAGACTCAGGAGAGCAGGCCTAGTGCTGTCGCACTACTCCTTTGTGCGGTCCGCAACTAGAGAGATTTCAGAGGAGCCAGAAATCAAGGCCTTCAAGCAACGCAGCCGCACTCCATTGTGTGCGGTCCTCGGTGAAGCTCCGCGGCCGCCTACTACATCTAGTGTGCGGTTCCGCGGTAAGGAAAGTGTCAGGAAGAGGTGAGAAAGTTGCCATGTTCAAGTTTGCGGCGTCCGGCGTCATATTTGTGCAAAGCGCATAGACTCTGCAACCGCTGGTCTGCATTTCTGCCGCGATCTGCAGAGCCGTGAGTTCAGAGAGCCAAGGATTGCTAGTCCAGGCTCGACTCCGCCGATGGGTGACGGCCGGTACCGGCCTTAAGTCCATTTGTGCGGCCCGCATTGACCCGCGTGGCAGGGCATTTTTGTCCAGTTAATCAACTTAGTATAGAATAGAAACCTGTTTTCCATTTTTTAGGGCATCAGCTATAACCAGTTATTTTATTTTTTAGCAGCTGCGCGGATCGTCGAATGGGCTATTTTTGTAGCCATTTTTGGGCATTTTAGGCTTAAACTCTAGAACGATAGATTCTCGTGGTAAGTTCGTTTGAGGTTGTGAATTAATAGTGGTCTTTTTCTTCATGCTATTTCTCATATTTTCTTGCTTAGCAAGGAGTGAAGTAGCTAAAAGCCAATTAGTAGGGTTGTGGCTCTCGACCGCGTAGTGTGAGTGTGATGTTTGGTAGGTGGGTGTAGTTGAGTGATATGGTGTTAGTATTGACGTCTTGAGGTGTTTGGTGATTTGGTTTGGGTTTGAGATTTGTATGAATGTGGTGGTTGCAAACACTTGGGTCCTGTTGCTAGAATTGACGGTGCTCTTGGTGCGTTAGAGAGAGAGAGCCTTAAGTCTCGCAAAATTGACCCCCCGTCTCAAACAATTGAATGGATGGGACCTCAAGGAGAATTTATGAGTCCCAATTAAAGGGTTAAACTCGGACGAGAGTAATTACCCGACTTCGAACCCTAGTTGCTTGAGCTTAACTTTGCCTACCCTATTTGTCTCGAGAGAGTCAATTCGTGGCAATATCGCTCTTCTTCTTAACTGAGAGGTGTGAGAGTGGTAAAATTGTGCAACGTGTTATATCATTATTCCCCAATCATGTTATCAACGCTTATCAGAAGCAATTTACCCGTCAATTAGCCACTCTTATGCGTGAAAGTACTACCCTCTAAGTCCCTTAATTCATTAGATATAAGTGCTTAGTCAATATCTCTTAGGTAATCTCAGTTTCAATTCTAATTAGTAGTTATTATAAATAGTTAATTTATAAAAGAAAACCCAAAAATTTGGGAAGTGACATTTGGAACAATTACACCGATTCTAGACCTAGATAGATACATCACACTCCCTTTCTAGCTCCCCTGAGGAATTCGGATCCCGACCGCTCATATCGGGTAAAAGCTAATTGCGACCCTCTCTTTGCTAACCTTTTATTAGTGCGGGAGTAGGTAGTGATCAATGATCAATTTAAAAGGAAGTTGATAATTAATGAGGTAAGGCAGCTTCAATCAATCATTTAGAAGTCTAATCGAACTGAAATTTCAGTTATGAATATTACGTGGAGTCTTCCCTAGGATCTCAGGTTGATAATTTGGGTTAGGACTCTTGAAACGGAACTGGTTCAAACTTTTATTGGGTAGGTCTAGGAGAGGAGATTGGCTTATGGTGGACTTTGTCAGGATTGAAAATATCATATTTCCAAATTATGCGGAGTGTGGAAAAACATACCATTGCCGTATCCTGAATGAACCCAAGTTCTTCACCTGATAAGTTCTCTGTGTAAGTCTAAATTTGCCAAATAGAGGAAAGTAACATTAGAGATTAATGAATCATCTATTATAAGAAATGGCACAAGAGGAGTAATACATAGAAAGTATCAGAACTCAGCAACAAACTTAGTTTCATAATCTACTATACCACATTTACAGATTTTGTCTAACCAATTTTTTTTCCAATTTTTTTTCGTTTAGCATTGAAACTGGTCCTTTTAGTGATCTAATCATCGCCTAATTCCAAACCTGTTCCACTCTAAAATGATCTCTACTTAAGGCTTTTTGTGAAGATGTCAGCAATTTGCTTATCAGTAGCACAAAACTCCACAGTGATCAAGCATTTCCTCATAGTTGTCGCCTGGCAAACAATGGTGCCTAACCACATCTATGTGCTTAGTCCTCTTTATGATGACCGGTTCTTTGTCCATACTTAATGCGCACTAGTGTTATCACAAAATTATAAGGGGATGCATCCAACATCAATTCCAAAGGTCCAATGAATAGATTGTTTGATCCAGCAGCAACTTGAGCGACAACATTGAAGCAGCAACATACTAGGCTTTAGCAGTAGAAAAAGGCCACTGAATTTTACTTTTTTGGTAGCCCATGACACCGACTTGAACCAGGAAGGTGAGCCATTACCTGAGGTGCTTCCTATCCAGCCAAGGGAAACCTGCATAATAGCGTCAGGACTTCCGCACTAGGTTAAAATTACTATTTTTTGGATACCAAAGGCAAAGCGTCCTGTGTGCCTTTCAAGTATGCTCAATATTCCTTGACAGCTTGTCAAGTGGGACTCCTTTTGGATTTGCCTGAATCAAAGTTACAAAGACCTACACTAAAAAATAATGTCAGGTCTGCTATAGTAAGATACAAAAGGAACAGCATCTATACACGTAACAAGTGGCGATGCCAGCAGCCCAAGCCTAATGCTCGCACCAACGTACACGTCCATACCCTTGTCAACACGATGAACCAGTGTTCATCTATATCCAAGTTTAAAAAAATATGGTTGTTGCCTGTAGGTAGTATCGATTTCTTTTGATTCTTCCATTTAAACCTTTAAAGCAACTCATTTCACATATTTCTGTCTGATGGGATTCCATAAGTTCCATTTGATTTTGTTTAAATTGTAAGCCAAAAAGAATATTAAGGCTTACCCCATCATAGCTCATTCAATTCACTGCCATTAATTTTTGCAAAATTCCTTACTTAATTTATTGAGTAAGTTGCTCCCAAAACTTACTGTCATCAACTTATATATGTGTAATACTTAGAATCTTTACCTTTTTCCTTCAAGAATAAAAGTGCTTATCAGTTTTAGCCTCTCTTGTAGCCATGCTCAAGCAGGGAATTTTGAATAATCCTTTCATACCATACTCTAGGAGCCTGCTTGATCCATTAGAGGTGCTTATATCAAGATTTGTACACATATTCGAACACTCCCTTTCTTTCATACCCTGGGGTTGCTTGACCAACACTTCTTCCTTTAAATAGCGATTGAAGGGAAGCAGACGTCTTGACGCTCCGATCTGGTGAAGAGTAAATTCCATGGTAAGCAGCATAAGGGCCTATGATGAGTCTTATTGCTTCTAATCCTATGCCAACTGGTGCAGAAGGTCTCATTCATAGTCTAATGCCTCTCTCTGAGGCTATAAACCTTGAACCAGCTAATCTTGACTTGTTCCCTTGTACAGTTTCCATCTTCATTAAGTTTGTTGTCATCCGAGACCCATTTTGTTGCCAATTACTGAATTCTGTCCTTTGGGTCTTGGAACCAGCATGCCAAACTTTGAACTTCCCTTTCAAACTGGGTTAAGGTTTATCTTGCCATTGCGATTTAACCCAGCCTGCCACCCTGCAAAGCGCCTCATAACAACCATTTTAGGTTCAATAAGAGATAAGAAATGTCATCAAAACGCACAAAAGATCTTTAATGAAGATCTTAGTTTTAATTCCAGAGTTGGATCGTAATTATTGTTCTCAATGGGATAGGACTTTTGGTACTTGTAAGTTCACACCAACTGGTTCTCCTCTTGATGTTTTCTTCCCAATTGTTTATTGCTGAGGAAACAAGCCTCCATGGACAGGTTCCATCGAGTATTAGATTCGAGTTCCCCCTTGTTCAGGTTTCACTAATAGAAGAACGATGTTCCATCACAGTCCTTCTTTCTGCGTGCAGCTTCTTAGCCTGGCTGTGATTTTCATTTAACTCTCCTACCAGCCATTACTTCATCTTCATTGTTCCTGTCTCTGCTTTCTGAAAGAGATGTTAGTTTTTTTGAAAAAACACCATGGGACACTTTCTTCCTACACACACATTAGTTCTTTTGGTTGTATACTTTAATCAAGCTTTTACTATGTGAAGAAATATCCAAGAAAATACTTCCATCATCAATCCTGGGATCAAACTTACGCTAGGGAGTGGTTTCCCTTGTTGTGCAACAAAGCACTTTGCATCCAAATGCCCTAAGATGGGCTATATTTGTTTCTCCTTTTAAGTAACTCATAGGGAGTCTTCCTCTGACAAGAGTTGTCATGCACCTATTGATAACGTCGTAGCTATGCAAGTATTTACACTTCTGCCCAGAAACTATGGGGCAGTAATTACTAGAAAAGACAGCATAGTTCCTAGCCATATCTTCAAGTGTGCCTATTCTTCTTTAACTAACTCCATTTTGTTATGGAGTCCCTAGGAGCCAGAAAAAATTATGATCTTATGCCATGCACATCACAAAAATTCAGCACAACTTGCATTTTCAAATTCTAGTTCCATTGATCAGACCTAATTTGTAAGCAAGTTGATTACCGTAGTTTGTTTTCTGAGTCTTTCTTAACAAAAAGAACAGTAAACATGTCAAATGCTTCATCTTATAATGTTAAAAACAATGTTAACTAACCTACGAGTAATCATCAACAAGTCACCATCACATATCTTTTACCACCTCTGCCTTAATGTTCTCATTGGACCACAAGATCCATATGGGTACCCAGTTCCATTAGTCCTCTGGTGGTTGCTTACCACTTTCTGCAGTTCTAAAAGAAGGCATCTTACCTGTTTCGCCCCCCTGCATAAAAGCCCTCAATTCCCCTTCCTTTAAACTTGACTGTTAGGCGATCCTATCACGCAGGTCCTTCGGAGACTAATTTTGTTTAGTTGACTAGACTTGCATGTCAAGTCTCTTGTGCCACAGGAGGATCAATTTGTCCAACAAACTTAAGCAAGTGATTCATTTTCTGAGAGTGTGGGACAGATCCTATCAAATGTAAATATTGTTTACTCTTTTTCCCTGCAAAATAATATTGTCAGTGGTAAGATTTAACACAAAACATTTGGTAGAGGTGAATGCTACCAAGTTTTCCCCTGTCACAGTTGTGATAAACTGAGTAGACTGTATTTCAAGCCATCTATCAAGTAAGACATTCTCAATAGGAGTGAGAGTCTGTCTTACCTTACCTTTTCAACCCCAATGATCTCACCTTTCTTTCCATTTCTAAAGGAGACAATTTCCTTCTTTGAGGTCCTCAAGTGAGAGGAACTGGTTCTCTTGCTTCCTGTCATGTGCTTTGAGCAGCCACTATCCATGTACCATATTGGGTGCTCCCCTTCACTTGGACCTAAAAAAGAAAATCAGGGGTTTAGTCTTAGGAACCCAAACTAGTTGGTCCCTTTCTATAGCAAAAGGGTGAATTAAGATTCTTTTTGGCCTACCCTGACAGCCTATTTTTTCCCTTGAACAAATATTTTATTCTTTTGACTGGCCCTTTCTTTGAGTACATTCACTTTTGTAGTGACCAGTCTACCGAGCAGTGTGTGCAGATTTTGTTCTCGGGAAGTGTGATGTACTTGTTTTTGCGATCCCACTTAGGTGCAAGGGTCCCGTAGCCAAGTCATCTCTTATTGATACTATGGTGTTCTTGTAGCCATGAAAAGTGCATCTGATGAGGACTGTTCCATTTACAGGTTCTGTCAAGCTCGTGCTTAACCTTGCTTAGATCCTCCTTTAAGACTCTTATCTGCTTATCTCTTTTGTACAACTATCTTTCATTTTTCCTAGGTTTTCTTCTAAAAGTGAGTTGTGTGTGATCGGCTTTCCTTTTACCTGTTACTAATTTCAGTTTTAGATATTCAGATCTAAGCTCTAGGACAGTGGTGTCGAGTTCAAGAAACCTGATTTTTTAACTCAAGCATTTTTACTATCACTTTCACTAGTCCTAAGTTCCAGATTTTTGCACTTAGCTTTCAAAATCACACATTTTAAGACAGTTATTCCTTTTTATTCTTTATAACCTCAGATTCATGCCTTCTTTAGACAAAAACTTAATCTTGTCTTTGAGATGAATTATACTTACCTCAGATTCCTCATCGGATTCTCCAATTGCCATAAGTGCTTGTTCATCTCCATCTTCATCCTCTGAGTCCTCATCTGAGCTTTCTCCCCAGGCAGCAACCATAGCCTTTGTTGATCCTTTGTTCTTCTTTGGATGAACCTGTTCCTTCTTCCTGTTTCTTCATTCAGCTCTTCCCTTCTCCATTCAATTTCTCAACTGAGGACAGTTTTTGATGTGGTGATCAGTCTTCCCACACTTGTAGCAGCCCTCGTTGGTCTGTTTTTCAGAACCCTTGTTTGCTGTAGCTTGCACCTCTTGAGGAACCCTTTCCTCTCATTAGGTACTTCTTGAAGTCTTTTGTGATCATAGCCATTTCATCCTCTTCTAGATCAGCACCTTCAGTGATTCTGAAGTGCCAGGCTCCTTTCCTTCTTGGGTGCATCCATCTTCATGGTTTGCCTTCTAAGTTCATAGGCAGTGAGATTTCCAATTAGCTCGTCTAACTTAAGAGTGGCAATGTTCTTCGATTCCTGAATAACAGTGATTTTTCTTTCCCAAGAAACTGGTAGAACCCTTGTCAAAATCTTCTCAACATTGTCTTCTTCAAGAATAACCCTTCCATGAGACTTAAGTTCATTTGTCAGTGTGGTGAAACTTGTATACATCTCCTGGATGGTTTTGCCTTCCTTCATGGTGAAATTCTCATATTGAGAATACAACAGTGTTCCTCTGGACCTCTTCACTTAAGTAGTTCCTTCATGAGCTACTTGCAAAGTAATCCAGATTTTCTTAGCAGTGGTACAGCTTTGAATTCTATTGTACTCGTCTGGACCAAGTCCACACACAAGCCCATTTGTTTGGCCTTAGCATTCTTTCCTATTTCCTCAAATCCTCAGTATTGCAGTCAGCTCTCGTTATGGCACATCAACCTCTTCAGCATTCTTCTTCTGGTAGCCAGGGACCATCAATGACAATGTCCCATAGCTCATAGTCTTCTTCAATGATGTGATCTCTCATCCTGTTTTTCCACCAAGAGTAGTACTGGCCATTAAAGAGTGGAGGCCTAGCAGTGGATTGCCTTCCCAGTTTTCAGGTGGTGCGCTCACTTGATCTGTTCCTAACGTGTTAGCCTCTTCAAGGATAACCCGCTCTGATACCAATTGATGTTTTAACTTCAATACCACACAAGAGGGGGTGATTTGTATGGTGTCCAATTTTTCGCTTAAACTGATTATGGGAGGACTTGGTTCTTCTAAGAATTCCTTAACCTACTATTGCAGAAATAGTAAATGCGGAAAGTAAAGAACACATATAAAGTAAAGAACACAAGTATTTTACGTGGACACCTGGCTCAAAAAGTTAAAAAAATCACGACCTACTTCCCAGTAGGATTTTCCCAAACTCTTCACTAAACCACTGAGCCAAAAACTGCATTTACAAAACACTTTTATAAACCTAGGATTAAGTCTAATCCAGTTATAGCAAACAGCCTCTAACTGTTGCGACAACCTAAAGTTAACTCTAACTTGAAAACTCTGAGTACCTATTACAATTGCCTCTAGATAAAGCTGAAAGGTACAATATTAAAACACCTACTACAATTGAACTAGGATAAAAGACGGACACTTGGAACTGGTTCTTCTATCTGGTTCATGTAGCTTCAGGTTTGCACACTTGAATCGCACACGAACTGCTTGCAAAAAGCCTTGCTATTTTGATCTCAATATCCTGTTTAACTTCTGCGTTTGTGCATTACCTGTAATGTGAGAACTCCTACAATATATAGTTAGTAGATTAAGAAATAACTAGAGTTCTAATGCTACTCTTCCTTGGTGGAAGAGTTCTAGTTGATCCTCAACTTCTAACTCCTTCCCTATCTTGGACAGTGTTCTCTTTGAGTAAGGAGTCCTTCTCCTTATCAATTATGCAACATTTTCGATCAGGAGATACTAAATATACCAATTTAAGCTTATCTCCTTCACGTGCAACCCACATGCTCGAACTGTCCGTTTCTATGCACCACAAGGGATGGACCTGGTTCATGCCTGAGCTTCATTTGTCAATTTCAAAACTAACCTTCACTTGGGCCAACACACCCCTTGGGGTCCGGCCTTTTTTCGGCCCTCTAATCACCTAGCTGCCTTTTTTTTTTTTTTATAGTGGCAAGCAATTAAAAATTAGTAAAGGCTAGGAATAGAAACCATCATGTTGTGTCTTAAAAACTTTGTGGCATCTAACACTTGAATTGTCTTTTAGTACATGTGGAGTTGGTTAGCTGTCTGTAGACAACTTAGTCGTGGGTTGTATCAAGCATTTGAAGGACAAAACCCCACCAACATTTGAAATGGACCATTTTTTTTTTTTTTTGCATTAACTCACAAACATAATTACTTACAACACAATACAATGGGAAGTAGGCCTTGAGTTGTAAAGAGGTTGGGAAGAGCATGTCGCATTCACCTTTTTGGTTTTCTAACTTTAATTAACTACATGCATTTTTCATTGGATGATATATGGTATGGGTTGTAAGCGGGGGCAGAGCTAGCTACTTTTATACAGGAGTACTTTCATTGGAACTTTAGAGTGATTTTACGATTTAAACTTTATGGGTTTGAGTTCGTACTTCAATCAAAACTTATTTTTGTTTTTCTTGGTTAGAAATTAATTATTTAATTCATATTTATTTAATGAATTTTTAACACGTTTACATTGTCCAACCTAAGCTATTAGATTCTGATGAACTCAAAATTAAACTCTCCCCCTTGGTGAATCCTCCATATGTAGTAAAATTATAATATATATATATATATATATATATATATATATATATATATATATATATATAATATATATATTATCGAAAATTTCCTTGATATAACTACCGCAAGCTGAACAAAGTCACCCGCAAGGATCACTTTCCATTGCCTTTCCTTGACCAGATGCTTGATCGACTTGCTGGGCGTGCCTTCTACTGCTTCTTGGATGGATATTCTGGGTACAACCAAATCTTGATTGCTCCAGAAGATCAAGAGAAGACCACTTTCACTTGTCCATATGGCTACCTTTACCGTCCTTCAAATGCTTGATACAACCCACGACTAAGTTGTCTACAGACAGCTAACCAACTCCACATGTACCTAAAAGACAATTCAAGTGTTAGATGCCCACAAAGTTTTAAGACACAACATGATGGTTTCTATTCCTAGCCTTTACTAATTTTTAATTGCTTGCCACTATAAAAAAAAAAAAAGGCAGCTAGGTGCATAGAGGGCCCGAAAAAGGGCCGGACCCCAAGGGGTGTGTTGGCCCAAGTGAAGGTTAGTTTTGAAGATTGACAAATGAAGCTCAGGCATGAACCAGGTCCATCCCTTGTGGTGCATAGAAACGGACAGTTCGAGCATGTGGGTTGCACGTGAAGGAGATAAGCTTAAATTGGTATATTTAGTATCTCCTGATCGAAAATGTTGCATAATTGATAAGGAGAAGGACTCCTTACTCAAAGAGAACACTGTCCAAGATAGGGAAGGAGTTAGAAGTTGAGATCAACTAGAACTCTTCCACCAAGGAAGAGTAGCATTAGAACTCTAGTTATTTCTTAATCTACTAACTCTATATATTGTAGGATGTTCTCACATTACAGGTAATGCACAAACGCAGAAGTTAAACAGGATATTGAGATCAAAATAGCAAGGCTTTTTGCAAGCAGTTCGTGTGCGATTCAAGTGTGCAAACCTGAAGCTACATGAACCAGATAGAAGAACCAGTTCCAAGTGTCCGTCTTTTATCCTAGTTCAATTGTAGTAGGTGTTTTAATATTGTACCTTTCAGCTTTATCTAGAGGCAATTGTAATAGGTACTCAGAGTTTTCAAGTTAGAGTTAACTTTAGGTTGTCGCAACAGTTAGAGGCTGTTTGCTATAACTGGATTAGACTTAATCCTAGGTTTATAAAAGTGTTTTGTAAATGCAGTTTTTGGCTCAGTGGTTTAGTGAAGAGTTTGGGAAAATCCTACTGGGAAGTAGGTCGTGATTTTTTAACTTTTTGAGCCAGGTGTCCACGTAAAATACTTGTGTTCTTTACTTTATATGTGTTCTTTACTTTCCGCATTTACTATTTCTGCAATAGTAGGTTAAGGAATACTTAGAAGAACCAAGTCCTCCCATAATCAGTTTAAGCGAAAAATTGGACACCATACAAATCACCCCCTCTTGTGTGGTATTGAAGTTAAAACATCAATTGGTATCAGAGCGGGTTATCCTTGAAGAGGCTAACACGTTAGGAACAGATCAAGATGAGCGCACCACCTGAAAACTGGGAAGGGCAATCCACTGCTAGGCCTCCACTCTTTAATGGCCAGTACTACTCTTGGTGGAAAAACAGGATGAGAGATCACATCATTGAAGAAGACTATGAGCTATGGGACATTGTCATTGATGGTCCCCTGGCTACCATGAAGAAGAATGCTGAAGGAGTTGATGTGCCATAAACGAGAGCTGACTGCAATACTGAGGATTTGAGGAAATAGGAAAAGAATGCTAAGGCCAACAAATGGCTTGTGTGTGGACTTGGTCCAGACGAGTACAATAGAATTCAAAGCTGTACCACTGCTAAGAAAATCTGGATTACTTTGCAAGTAGCTCATGAAGGAACTACTTAAGTGAAGAGGTCCAGAGGAACACTGTTGTATTCTCAATATGAGAATTTCACCATGAAGGAAGGCAAAACCATCCAGGAGATGTATACAAGTTTCACCACACTGACAAATGAACTTAAGTCTCATGGAAGGGTTATTCTTGAAGAAGACAATGTTGAGAAGATTTTGACAAGGGTTCTACCAGTTTCTTGGGAAAGAAAAATCACTGTTATTCAGGAATCGAAGAACATTGCCACTCTTAAGTTAGACGAGCTAATTGGAAATCTCACTGCCTATGAACTTAGAAGGCAAACCATGAAGATGGATGCACCCAAGAAGGAAAGGAGCCTGGCACTCAGAATCACTGAAGGTGCTGATCTAGAAGAGGATGAAATGGCTATGATCACAAAAGACTTCAAGAAGTACCTAATGAGAGGAAAGGGTTCCTCAAGAGGTGCAAGCTACAGCAAACCAAGGGTTCCTGAAAAACAGACCAACGAGGGCTGCTACAAGTGTGGGAAGACTGATCACCACATCAAAAACTGTCCTCAGTGAGAAATTGAATGGAAGAAGGGAAGAGCTGAATGAAGAAACAGGAAGAAGGAACAGGTTCATCCAAAGAAGAACAAAGGATCAACAAAGGCTATGGTTGCTGCCTGGGGAGAAAGCTCAGATGAGGACTCAGAGGATGAAGATGGAGATGAACAAGCACTTATGGCAATTGGAGAATCCGATGAGGAATCTGAGGTAAGTATAATTCATCTCAAAGACAAGATTAAGTTTTTGTCTAAAGAAAGGCATGAATCTGAGGTTATAAAGAATAAAAAGGAATAACTGTCTAAGAAATGTGTGATTTTGAAAGCTAAGTGCAAAAATCTGGAACTTAGGACTAGTGAAAGTGATAGTAAAAATGCTGAGTTAAAAAATCAGGTTCTTGAACTCGACACCACTGTCCTAGAGCTTAGATCTGAATATCTAAAACTGAAATTAGTAACAGGTAAAAGGAAAGCCGATCACACACAACTCACTTTAGAAGAAAACCTAGGAAAAATGAAAGATGAGTTGTACAAAAGAGATAAGCAGATAAGAGTCTTAAAGGAGGATCTAAGCAAGGTTAAGCACGAGCTTGACAGAACCTGTAAATGGAACAGGTCCTCATCAGATGCACTTTCATGGCTACAAGAACACCATAGTATCAATAAGAGATGACTTGGCTACGGGACCCTTGCACCTAAGTGGGATCGCAAAAACAAGTACATCACACTTCCCGAGAACAAAATCTGCACACACTGCGGTAAGACTGGTCACTACAAAAGTGAATGTACTGCAAAAGAAAGGGCCAGTCAAAAGAATAAAATATTTGTTCAAGGGAAAAATAGGCTGTCAGGGTAGGCCAAAAAGAATCTAATTCACCCTTTTGCCTATAGAAAGGGACCCAAACTAGTTTGGGTTCCTAAGACTAACCCCTGATTTCTTTTTTTAGGTCCAAGTGAAGGGGAGCACCCAAATATGGTACATGGATAGTGGCTGCTCAAAGCACATGACAGGAAGCAAGAACCAGTTCCTCTCACTTGAGGACCTCAAAGAAGGAAATGTCTCCTTTAGAAATGGAAAGAAAGGTGAGATCATTGGGGTTGAAAAGGTAGGTAAGACAGACTCTCACTCTATTGAGAATGTCTACTTGATAGATGGCTTGAAATACAGTCTACTCAGTTTATCACAACTGTGACAGGGGAAACTTGGTAGCATTCACCTCTACCAAATGTTTTGTGTTAAATCTTACCACTGACAATATTATTTTGCAGGGAAAAAGAGTAAACAATATTTACATTGTAGATCTGTCCACACTCTCAGAAAATGAACTCACTTGCTTAAGTTTGTTGGACAATGATCCCCTCCTGTGGCACAAGAGACTTGGACATGCAAGTCTAAGTCAACTCAACAAATTAGTCTCCAAGGACCTGGTGATAGGACTGCCTAACATCAAGTTTAAGGAAGACATGAGGCTTATGCAGGGGGGAAACAGGTAAGATCCTCTTTTAAATGCAAGAAAGTGGTAAGCACCACCAGAACAATGGAACTGGTCCATATGGATCTTTGTGGTCCAATGAGAACATTAAGCAGAGGTGGTAAAAGATATGTGATGGTGCTTGTTGATGATTACTCTAGGTTTACTTAGACATTGTTTTTAACATCTAAAGATGAAGCATTTGACATGTTTACTTCTTTTGTTAGAAAGACTCAGAAACAACTAGGTAATCAACTTGCTTCAATTAGGTCTGATCATGGAACTGAATTTGAAAATGCTAAGTTTGCTGAATTTTGTGATGTGCATGGCATAGATCATAATTTTTCTGCTCCTAGGACTCCATAACAAAATGGAGTAGTTGAAAGAAAGAATAGGACACTTGAAGATATGGCTAGGACTATGCTTCTTTCTAGTAATCTGCCCCATAGTTTCTGGGCAGAAGCTGTAAATACTGCATACTACATTATCAATAGGTGCATGACTAGACCTCTTGTAGAGAAGACTCCCTATGAGTTACTTAAAAGGAGAAAACTAAATATAGCCCATCTTAGGGCATTTGGATGCAAGTGCTTTGTGCACAACAATGGAAAACACTCCCTAGGTAAGTTTGATCCCAGGATTGATGAGGAAGTATTCTTGGGATATTCTTCACATAGTAAAGCTTATAAAGTATACAACAAAAGAACTATGTGTGTAGAAGAAAGTGTCCATGTGTTTTTTCAAAAAACTAACATTCTTTCAGAGAGACAGGAACATGAAGATGAAGTAATTGGGCTGGTAAGAAGTTTAAATGAAATCACAGCCAGGCTAAAGCTGCACCAGAAGAAGGAACATGTGATGGAACATGTTCTTCTATTCAGGGAAACCTGACAGGGGGAACTGAATCTAATACCTCGATGGAACCTGTCCATGAGCTTGTTCCTCAGCAATAAAACATTGGAGAAACATCAAGAGGAAACCAGTTGGTTGTGAAACCTTACAAGTACCAAAGTTCCTATCCCATTGAGAACATAATTACTGATCCAACCTCTGGAATTAAAACTAGATCTTCATTAAAGAATCTTTGTGCTTTTGATACTTTCTTATCTCTTATTGAACCTAAAAATGTTGTTGAGGCTTTGCAGGGTGCAGGCTGGGTAAATGCAATGCAAGATAAACTTAACCAGTTTGAAAGGAGTCAAGTTTGGCATCTGGTTCCAAGACCCAAGGACAGATCAGTAATTGGCACAAAATGGGTCTTCATAAACAAACTTAATGAAGATGGAACTGTTACAAGGAACAAGTCAAGATTAGTGGTTCAAGGATATAGCCAAGAGGAGGGCATAGACTATGATGAGACCTTTGCACCAGTTGCAAGGTTAGAAGCAATAAGACTCATCATAGCCTTTGCTGCTTACATGGAATTTACTCTTCACCAGATGGACGTCAAGAGTGCCTTCCTCAATCGCTATTTAAAGGAAGAAGTGTTTGTCAAGCAACCCCCAGGGTTTGAAAGAAAGGAGTGTCCGAATTATGTGTACAAACTTGATAAAGCACTCTATGGGATCAAGCAGGCTCCTAGAGTATGGTATGAAAGATTATCAAAATTCCTGCTTGAGCATGGCTACAAGAGAGGTAAAACTGATAACACTTTATTCTTGAAGGAAAAAGGTAAAGACATTCTAGTATTACATATATAAGTTGATGACATAATCTTTGGAGCAACTACTAATAAATTAAGTAAGGAATTTGCAAAATTAATGGGGAGTGAATTTGAAATGAGTATGATGGGTAAGCTTAATTTCTTTTTAGGCTTACAAATTAAACAAAACTCAAATGGAACTATGATCCATCAGCAGAAATATGTGAAAGAGTTGCTTAAAAGGTTTAAAATGGAAGAATCAAAAGAAATCGATACTCCTACAGCAACAACCATAAACTTGGATATAGATGAACCTGGTTCATCTGTTGATCAAAAGTTGTATAGGGGAATGGCTGGTTCTCTTTTGTATCTTACTACTAGCAGACCTGACATTATTTTTAGTGTAGGTCTTTGTACTTGATTTCAGGCAAATCCAAAGGAGTCCCACTTGACAGCTGTCAAGAGAATATTGAGATACTTGAAAGGCATCACTGACCTTTGCCTTTGGTATCCAAAAAATAGTAATTTTAACCTAGTGGGATATGCTGACGCTGATTATGCAGGTTTCCTTGTGGATAGGAAGAGCACCTCAGGTATGGCTCACTTCCTTGGTTCATGTCTTGTGTCATGGGCTACCAAAAAGTAAAATTCAGTGGCCTTTTCTACTGCTAAAGCTGAGTATGTTGCTGCTTCATGTTGTGCTCAATTGCTGTGGATCAAACAACTATTATTGGACTTTGGAATTGATGTTGGTTGCATCCCTATAATTTGTGATAACACTAGTGCCATTAGTATGACAAAGAACCCGGTTCATCATAAGAGGACTAAGCACATAGATGTTAGGCACCATTTTTTGAGGGACAACTATGAGAAATGCTTGATCACTGTGGAGTTTTGTGCTACTGATAAGCAAATTGCTGACATCTTCACAAAAGCCTTAAGTAGAGATCATTTTGAGAGGAACAGGTTGGAATTAGGGATGATTAAGATCACCTAAAAGGACCAGTTCAATGCTAAACGAAAAAAAATTGAAAAAAAAATTGGTTAGAAAATCTGTAAAATGTGTATATAATTAGACTAATTTTTGCTGAGTCTGATACTTTCTATAGTATACTCTTGTGCCATGTGTTAAAATGATTCATTAATCTCTAATGTTATTTTCTCTATTTTGGCAAATTTAGACTTACACAAGAGACTTATCAGTGAAGAACTTGGTTCATCAGGATAGCAAGGTATGTTTTCCACACTCTGCATAATTTGAAATAATGATATTTCAATCCTGAGCAAAGTCCTACATAAGGCCAAATCTCTCTTAAACCTACCCAATAAGTTTGAACCAGTTCCGTTCAAAAGAGTCCTAACCAAATTAAATCACCTAGATCCTAGGGAAGACTCCACCGTATATTCAAACTGAAATTTCAGTTCGATTAGACTTCTAAATGATTGATGAAGCCTGCCGTTACCCATTAATTATCCACTCCTTTTAAATTGATCATTGATCACTACCTACTCCGCACTAATAAAAGGTAGCAAGAGAGGGTCGCAATAGCTTTTACCCGATATGAGGGTCGGGATCGAATTCCTCAGGGAGCTAGAAAGGGAGTTGATGTATCTATCTAGTCTAGAATCGTGTAATTGTTCCAAATGTCACTTCCAACATTTTTGGGTTTTCTTTTATAAACTACTATTATAAAACTACTAATTAGAATTGAAACTAGATTACACTAAGAGATAATTGCTAAGATTTATATCTAATGAATTAAGGGGCACTAGGGTAGTGACTTTCACCTAGGTGGCTAATTGACGGGTAATTGCTTCTAAAGCTTGATTAACATGATTGGGGAAATATGTATAACCGTTGCACAATTTTACCCACTCTCACACCTCTCGTTAGAGAGAGCGATTTTGCCCAATTGACTCTCTCGAGACCAAATGGGTAGGCAAATTAGCTCAAGCAACTAGGGTTCAAGTCGGGTAATTACTCTCTCGAGGTTTAACCCTTTAATTGGGACTATAAATTCTCTTGAGTCCATCCCAATTCCTTGTTGGGTCAATTTTGGAGACTTAGGCTCTCTCTCTCTCAAGAAGAGCCAAGTCAATTTAGCACAGACCAGTGTTTGCAACCACCAATTCATAAATTAAACCATAAAATTGACCCAAATACAAACACCCATAGTCAATCTAACCTTAAATCACAACACCCATCAAATACCCACACTAGGGTTGAGCCACAACCCTAGCTAATGGGTTTAGCTACTCATGCTTGAAGAAGAAAATAGAGAAATAGATGAAGAAAAAGACATATTAATTAAACACTAAAGAAAATACAGAGAATCTATCGTTAGAGTTAAGCTAAAATGCCCAAAATGGCTACAAAATAGCTTCGCACGAGCGCAGCTGCTAAAATAAAATAACTGGTTATAGCTGATGCCCTAAAAATGGAAAAAGGTTCTATTTATACTAAGTTGGATTAACTGGACAAAAATGCCCCTGCGGGGTCAATGCGGGCCGCACAAAATGGACTACGGCCGCACTAGGCTCTTGGACTAGCAATCTTGGCTCTCTGAACTCAGGCTCTGCAGATCGCGCAGAATGGACCGCGGTCGCGAAGCTCTAATGCGGTTTGCACAAATATGACCGCGGACCGCGCAACTTGAACCATGGCAATTTTCACCTCTCTGAACTTCTCTTCCGCGGACCGCACATAATGGTAGTGCGGCCGCGGAGCCTTCACCGCAGACCGCACACAATGGAGTGCGGCTGCGTTGCTTGAAGCCTTGATTTCTGGCTCTCTGAATCTCTCTAGTGCGGACCGCACAAAGAGTAGTGCGGCCGCACTAGGCCTGCTCTCCTGAGTTTTGCCTTGTTTTAGGTACTTGAGCAGGTTTCACTCCTTTTGAGCCGATCTTTGACATTTCGTCACTTTGTCGATCAAACCTGCAATCAAGCACAACTTATGAGCCTCTTAGGACTATTTTGTAATAATTTATAATCAAAGCGTAAGCAAGAAGGAGCATAAACACGTCAAAATCCCTAGTTATCAACTCCCCCAAACTTAAGCTTTTGCTTGTCCTCAAGCAAACAAAATAAGAACCACCCCTTAAGGTAAAATCCAAGAATTTCTAGCTATCCTAAAGTAACCTCAACAAGCATCAATTGGGACTAACAATTGCCCTCAATACGAATGCATCATTAACAACATTTAACCTTTGAAAAACCATGGATCAAGTGCGACACAAGAGCATCAAGAGTTGAATCAACACATCAAAGAACTCTTTCAATTACTTTGGTCATTGTGGAACCCAAACTCACACATCCTCAACTCTCCCTAAGCACACCTCACGTTTAGTATAGTGGCACACAAAACGAGGTTAATGGGAATTCCCTCATCTCTCTCAAGGAAATGTCACAAGTCCGGCTCTAGGTACCATATGCTTGCCCCTTATGTAAGTATCCACTAATGTAAGCATCATTCAACTCAAGATCATATAGGGCTTTTAGTCATTGTGAAGGCTTTTGGTTCTGGGTAGGAAATGTTTTAGTCTAAGTGGGTTCCATCTTCCCTTAAGCACTTCTTTTGATTCATTTGGCACTATTCACTTGACTCTTTGTGTCATTTCACTTCTTTCTAAGGGGTTAGAGAGACACATTGTCACTCTTTCTTATGCATTTCAAACCTTTTCTCCTTTTTCAACTTTCCACACCTTTCTTTCTTTTTCACTGCTTTTCTTGAATCCCTTTTTATTCTTTTTCACATTGAGCTTTCTTTTTATCTTTTTGATTTTCTTTCTTTTTCATTGCCTTTCCTTTTCTTCACTTTTGTGCCTTTTTACCACTTTGTTGCAATCCTCGTCTCTCCCCCCAAACTTATACTTTTTCCATGTGCTAAAGGAAAGATTTGGGTGCCAAGAGAGGGTATCTTTTAGAATGGGTATAGGCTTGTATCATGGTTCTTGAAAGAAAAAGGTCTAAGGCTCAAAAGGGTTAACTAGGGATCTTATCATTGGTAGACTATGGAATTGTTCAATCTATCATTTGGATCAAGGAGAGCCTATAATCACTTTTCAAGTCAAATTTCACTTAAGATTTCGCCTCAACAAACATTCAGGGCAAGTTCTAGACCAATGGCTCGGGACTTGGACTCGCAATTTAATTTCTCACCACACAAGCTAAGGGATTGCTAAACACATCGAGTCGGGGGCCCACAACGACCATAGATACGATTTGAGCACACAATGGTCCGAAAAACCATTTGATGATTGTCGGTCAACATAAGAGTCTCCAGGCCACGACTTTCACCATCCTAAACACAACAATTTGTCTTTGACCATGGGATCAAAGGCAAATGTGCTAGGCCCAAGTGAAGCTTTGCTTGAGGTACCCTTAACTACAAACTACCAAAAACAAAAAACAAAAACGGACTCAAACCCTTAAGAAGGTTGTCACGCCATCTATCATTGGGAATAGCCACCCGCTTCACACAAAACTCCACCTTTGGAAAGAACCGTGGCATTAAGAAAACCAAAGGCTTATTAAAACCTCCAAAACAAAACAAAAGGCTACGAGCCTATATAAGAAGCTAAAAACGAATTTTTTTTGCAAAAATAGAAAATAGAATGAATATGTACAATAGGGGAATGAATATATACAATGATGTAACTTTATATACAGACCAAAGGAAAGATAAAAAGTGCGATAAAAGTAACTAAATGTAAAATTATACACAGACCAAATGAAAAACAAGAAAGTATAAAATGAAGCAGTATATATACAGTCATCCAACAAAAATATAGGGCGCACCTCCTCAAATAAAAGCTGGCATTGTCCCCAATGCCAAGTAGACCAAATAAGCACCAAAAATAATAAAGAAAGGATATGAAGACTCCCTAAGCCTCGTCCGTCTGCATAGGATCATGAGTGGTCCCTGCGTCCTCTGTGTGCTCGGGAAACTCAGACTGGTTTCCGGTATCCTACTGCTCAGCTGCTGGGACCTGGGACTGGACTTGGAGCGGCTGTGGATCTGGTACATCCTGCGGCTGACTGGAGGAAGCCTCCGGTGGGTCCGCCAACTGGATGATGGCATCATCAGCACTAAGGATCTTCCTCCTCTTCTTTGGAGGCCTCTGTGTCTGCTCCGGATCTGTGGCTGCTACTGGAACTGCTGCTGGAGCTGGGTCCTCAAACAATAAGTCCAAAGGCAGCTGGTCTGCCTTCAGTCTATCTACATCCGCCCGTAACTCCTTCACGGACTCCCTGGAGGCCCGTGTCTTACGCAGCTTCTTGTGCTCCTTGGCAAGCTCCTTTAGAGCCTTGCCATGTGAATCCACTACCTTTGCCAAATCAGCCTGGGTACTGAGAATCTTCTCCTGGTTCTCTAGCATCTTCTTCAATGCATCCTCAATGGACTGTGGGACCTATACTGGCTGAGGAGTTGACTGAGATGCAATGGTGCAGGTCAAGGTAGACAACTTGGATGAAGCAGTATACATCCAGTTGTTCAGGCTCTGAAGCGTCTGGCTCAGCCGGTGGGCAGTGATAGGATGGTCCCGGGAAGATGGAATCTCCGGGCCAGCTGAGGTAGAAGGACCTGGAGGAATGTCAGCTGAAGCGGAAGGTCCGGGAGGCATATCTGCAGTAGTGGAGGCAGGCTCAGAGGGGGCCTCTACCACAACTGGCTCTTCAGACTGGCCAATTGGGGCAGAAGCAGGGGCCTTGTAGTTCTTGTCCTTGGGGTTGCCATTCCCCTTCAAGCTATACTAGGAGAACGGGGCTACCGACTTGGCCTTGACGTCATAGGGCTTCTTTTCCACCTCCAAGTCCCGGAAATACATAGAAAGGGTGTTGGGGAAAGGGTAGTTCCGGTCATGCTCTACACCCACTAATGAGATAATGCGGGACATCACATTCCCCACATTTATGGGGTATCCCGCCATAATTGACGCAACCAACACAGCCCGGTGGAGAGGAAGGGTCTGGTCATGTGTGGTAGGGTCCAACCGGCTGCAAACAAAGGTCTCCCAACCCCTAGCCTCAAAGTTCAGGGTCCTCCGCAATATTTTGACCCCAGCAGTTAACCACTCCGGAACGGTACCTGGGACTGCCAGGTACTGAGCTAACCATGGACGGACCTCCTCGCCCATATCCAACTTTGCCAGATATAGAGTCTCATCCTCTTCATTGAAGCCCAAATACTCATTCAGAGACTTCCCGTCAAACAACACCTTTTTGTTTCGAACCTTGGTCACCTTGGAGCCCTTGACGATGTGAGCTACATTACAGTAAAACTCTTTGACCAAGTGTTCATTTGCATCTATACACTTCTCCATAAATATTTCCTAGCCCACCCTAGTCCTAAAGTGCCTCTGCACGCCAGGGTTGTGGGGTAATAAGTCTTTGTCAATGAAACTTCGCTCCGGTATCAACTTTCTCACCGGCCACCACTCCCTAAACTTGTGGTACGCTACCTCACTCACAAATCTATCTTCCCAAACATCGGGCTTCCTAGTTCGGGCAATGCCTTCCACCTGAGGCTCACCACCTTCATCTCTCTGTACCTCCTCCTCATCTCCGCCTGCACTCTCCCCAGATAATGAAGCTGTGAGGGAGGTGGAGTCATCCCCACTACCGGCTGCTGAGCCCTCAGACGACTCAGAAATGACATTGGTTGGCCTTCGGATAGTGGGTGATGGTGGGGGAGTGTCTCTTAGTCTGAATCTATCCGGCCAGTCCTCAACATACTCTGGCACGGAATCTGAAGATATTTCCCTTGACGGTTGGTACTCACTCCCCGAGGAATGGGAAGCAGCTCTATCTGCAGCTTTTATTAGCTTCCTGGTCCTTTTTATGTTTTCCCGAGCTTGGGGAGTGAGTTTGATCATTTTCTTTCCTTTGCCTCCCCGGGAGGATTCACCTCTCCCGGGTTGTTTTGATCCTTTTCCTCCTCGTTGTTTAACCATTGTCTGCAAGCACAAGCATCTAACTTTGTTAGTATCAATAGAGGCAGTGAAACAAATGTGCAGAATGAATTGCAGAACAGAAGCAGACAGTTGCAGACACAGTTGCAGAACATGGCCTGTGCGGACCGCACAAAAATGAGTGCGGCCGCACAGGGACCACTGCGGACCGCACAGAAATGACCGCGGTCCGCACAGGTCTAAGGTCCCAATAATAAGCTCTCTGAATCTCACCACCGCGGCCCGCACAAAATGGTACCGCGGCCGCGGTGGGCTAGTGCGGACCGCACAAAATGTAGTGCGGCCGCACAGGGCTTAAGGTCAACTTTCAGAAAATAATCACCGCGGACCGCACAAACACGACCGCGGTCCGCGGAGGGTGCCCAGATATGGCACTGAGTTAGGGTTCTTGGGTTTTGCATTTTAGTTCAAATTTTCACCTAGATGTGGTCCCTACTAAATTACCCAATTCAATATGCTCACCAAGCACGCAAAAATTAATAGTTAAACTAAACTAACCTAAAAATTGTAGAATTACGGGAGGAGCAGACTACAAAGCTAACAGAAAAGAAAATAAAAGGAAATCAAACAATTAAACTAAAAAGAAGTGGGTCAATTGTTACCAGATATTGAGAAGAAGTGAATCAACACAATGCAAACAAGCTATTATGATGAAGATAGAAGATGAACAGTACTTTAGGGTCTCTGAGAGTTTAGGGTTCGAAAAAGGGTAAAAGGAGGCCCCTTGGGGTCTATTTATAGAGAAACCTGTGGGACCCATTCTCACCTACCAGTGCGGCCGCACAAAATGGACCGCGGTTCACGCTGGGTTTGTTTAGAAAAAGTTTGAGAAGGCACCTCTGCGGTCCGCACAAAACCGACGCGCCGCAGAGGCCCACGCGTCCGCACAAATGTAATGCGGCCGCGGTGGCAAACTTCAGAGAGCAATTTTTGTTACCCCTTCACCAGTGCGGGCCGCACACAATGTAGTGCGGCCGCACTGGAAACTTCAGAGGCTGTGTAATTTCTTCAGTTATGTCCTGCACTGCATCAACTAATCCTTGCAACATCTCACAACCAGTTAGCCCAAAAATCAATCCTATACTACCAAAGAAAATCAAAGAAAACAAAAAGAAAAAACACATGGGTTGCCTCCCAATAAGTGCCTGATTTAACGTCGCGGCACGACGCGGGTTACCATCACATCATTTGAAGTGAACAACAGCCAACCACAGCTATCATCAAACTTCCCAAGATAATACTAGACATGGTGCCCATTCACTCTAAAAACTTCACCACTTCTGTTCTTCAAATCTATAGCACCAAACGGGGTCACACATTAAACTTCAAATGGCCCACTCCACTTGGATTTTCAGCTTTCCCGGAACAACCTTAGACGAGAGTTGAATAAAAAGCACCAAAATCACCAACTTTTGAACTCCTTTCCAACGAGCATATTTAACATGAAGAACTTTATCTTGTGTCCTTATACAAGGACGAAACTGGAGTATGTATGGAACCGGAA
This sequence comes from Nicotiana attenuata, assembly GCF_001879085.1. Classification (NCBI taxonomy): domain Eukaryota; kingdom Viridiplantae; phylum Streptophyta; class Magnoliopsida; order Solanales; family Solanaceae; genus Nicotiana; species Nicotiana attenuata. The sequence continues at coordinate 223,588 of NW_017672005.1, forward strand.
TCATCAATGCTCATTGAGTTTGTTTCAACACGAGATTAGCCCGCAACATCCCACTCAAAGGTTAAGCTTCCTCAAGGACCACACATGGCCTTAAGCTGCCAACTCCACTGGTAGATGACAATGCTTTCCCAAACACCAAACCGGTACGGGCAACAATAACAATTGGGGTCCTTGTAAGCGGTCCGGTAAGCCACATAGAGCATCATCGTAACTTTTTTAGACCAATCAGTTTCCTATTGGTATTGAGGTCTTGGGATAAAATGCTCTTTGATCTCTCTGTTTGATACTTCAACCGGGCCACTTGCTTGAGGATGATAAGGAGTAGAGACTTTTGTGGTTAACACCATACTTTGGAAAGCAAGGTATCAAAGCTCTAAATACAAAAATGCGATCCTCATTACTAATGATTGCCCGGGGTGTACAAACCTTGTGAAAAATGCTCTTCTTTAGAAATGACAAACCACACTCCTAGCTTCATTGTTGGGCAAGGCCACGGCCTCAACCCATTTTGACACATAATCAACTGCTACAAGAATGTAAGTGTTACCACACGAGCTAAGAAAAGGGCCCATAAAATCGATACCCCATACATCAAACATATCAACTTCAAGAAATTGAGTTTAGAGGCATCTCATCTTTCTTGGAAATCCCGCCTGCTCGTTGACATTGATCACATCTTTTCACTAAAATCACTTGGCATCTTTGAACAAGGTTGGCAATAAAAAACCACAACTCAAAACTTTCGAAGCTGTCCTCACCCCTCCATGATGGCCACCATAGGGGGAGGAATGACAAGACCTCCAAAATACTCACTTGCTCTCCCTCCGGGACACACCTTCGAAATCATACCATCCGTGCAAATCTTGAACAAGTATGGCTCATCCCAATAGAAGTCCAGACTATCCCGTTTGAGCTTCTTCCTTTGGTTAGAAGAGAGCTCACACGGGATGATGCCAGTCACAATGAAATTAGCAATATCAGCAAACCATGGCATATGAACACATTGACACAGAAAGTAGTTTCTCATCGGGGAATGTATCATTGATCTCCAAAGCCATCACACGGCCTTCCTTCCTCTCCAAGCGGACAATGATCCGCACCTTGGTTCTCACTACTTTCCGGTCACTAATTTCCAATCAAAACTCTTGAAGAAGTAAATACCCATCTCATCAACCTTGCTTTGGAATCTTTCATGGTCATCAAATACCTAAGGGCGACATGGTCGGTGTGCACTTATGACTTTGGGCCCCCATAAGATATGGCCGAATAATTTCCATGGCGAACACAATAGCCAACAATTCTTTCTCCGTCACTGTGTAGTTCCGTTGAGCTTCATTCATAGTCTTGCTTGCATAGTACACGGAGGAAACATTTTGTTCACATCTTTGACCCAAATCTGCCCCCACACGCAACATCACTCGCGTCGCACATGAGCTCGAAAGGCCAAGCTCCAAATTGGGTGCGGTAATGATCGGGGTAGTTGTCAATTTATTGCTTTAGAAAGTTCAAAGGCCTCCATACATTTCTCAATACAAACACAAACTTAGCATCTTTCCTCTAGCAGCTTGCAAAAGGGGATTCACAACCTTCGAAAAATCCTTGGATAAACCGCCGGTAGAACCCCGCACGCCCAAGGAAACTTCGCACCCCTTTGACAGAAGTGGGGGAGGAAGCCTTGAAAATCACCTAAATCTTGGCTTTAATCTACTTCAATCCCATGCTTAGAAATTTTGTGACCCAACACATGCCCTCTTCAACCCATGAAGTGGCATTTTTCCCAATTAAGAACGAGATTTTGTGTTCTTCACATCGAGCTAGGACTCACTATTCCAAATTTCCCAAACACTCTTCGAATGAATCACCAACCACACTAAAATCATCCTAAAGACCTCCAAAATGTCTTCCACCATGTCGGTGAAAATATAGCCATCATAGCATCGTTGGAAAGGTCGCCAGAGCATTGCATAACCCGAACGGCATCCGGGAGAAAGAAAATGTTACCATATATGGGCAGGTGAATGTGGTCTTCTCTTGGTTCTCCGGAGCAATTAAGATATATTAAACCTGAATATCCATCCAAAAGCAATAAAAAGCTCACCCTGCAAGGCGATCCAACCATTTGGTCAAGGAATGGCAAAAGGGAAATGATCCTTGCGGGTCAACTTATTTAGCTTCCGGTATCCATGCACACCCGCCACCCGTAATGGTCCGAGTGGGAATAAGTTCATTGTTGTCATTTGGTCCCCACAGTCATTCCACCCTTCTTCGGCACAACATTGCACCGGAGAAGTCCATGAGCTATCGGAGATTGGATACACCACGCCTGCAATCAAGCCACTTGATTCACTTCTTTCTTCACACTTCTTGCAATTGCTTCATTTCGCCTCCTTTGATGTTCCAAGAGAGAGGCCTTGCATCATCCTCCAAAATAATTTTATGCATGCAAAATGCGGGGCTTATTCCCCGAATATCCGCCAGAGTCCATCCAATTGCCTTTTTTCCGCTTTTTGAGCACCGCAATGTGGCATCTACCTGCATGTTAGTAAGACAAGGGGAAAGAATAAATAGTAAAGTTGAATTAGAGCCCAAGAATTCATACCTGAGGTGTGGAGGAAGTGGTTTCAACTCCAACACCGGTGGCTCCTCAATTGAAGGTTTGGTTGGTGGAGTTTTTCGATTTTCAAGATCCAAGTACAATTTTCTTAGATCATAGGAATAAGAGCCCATCCCATGTAAGGCATTGACACACTCCACTCTGCTTGCATCATCATTGAAATCAAGATTTAAGAGCACGGCCTCAAGGGGATCCTCCACGTTAATCATAGAAATTGTGTCATCCACTATCACAGCTGTGACAATGCCCACAAATGAGCCACCTCGGTGCTATTGGGTTTGCTTCATGGATTTGCAAACATGGAAGACGACCTTCTCATCACCCACTCGGAAAGTTAGTTCACCCACTTCAACATCAACCAATGCCTTCCCCGTTGCAAGGAAAAGGTCCTCCCTAGAATATTGGGACTCATAGTCCACCTCACAATCCAAAATCACAAAGTCCGCCGGCAAAGGATAAATTTGTCCACCCGGACAAGAAGACATCATCAACTATACCCAAAGGACACTCATTGATTATCTGCCTATCTGTAAATCTCATGGAAGTTGTCCTTGGTGGCCCAAATACCTGAGTCTTGAAAAACCTGAAAAGGCATTAAATTGATGCTTGCCCCAAGAATCACATAAAGCTTTTGGCAAAGTCTTGCACTACCAATAGTGCAGGGGGATAGTGAAAGCACCAGGATCCTCTAACTTCGGGGGCCATTGAATGACTAGTGGGCACTAACTTGGTGGGTCATTATTG
>NW_017672006.1:0-33389 GCF_001879085.1 Nicotiana attenuata
TTGAGAATCCACCTGTGCATATTACCATAGTTAACCCCTTTGAGCCTGAAGCCTGTTCTTTGATAACCCTATAATGATCTAAATCGCTGTGTTTGAATAAGCTTAATTGTTTGAACCTTTACCTCCTAGAAGCACTTGAATCACTAAAGAATATACAAAAGTCAAAGTGTGGGGTGGGAGAGAGTTAGTGAAAAAAGGGAATCAAGAATGAAGGTTTTGATTGGTGAACTGGAAGTGTACAATAAATCTCTGGAAAAGAAGAAGAAGAAGAAGAAGCCAGTTGTACCTAAAGAAAAATGGGGGTCACAAGTGAAACAACATATGGAATAATGATTGGGTTGAACAAAAAGGTGAAACAAAAGGAAGTGTGTATTAAAAGTGCTTAGGGAGGTTAGTCACTATATCCAAATATATCCTACCCGTCCCTTAGCCTACATTACAACCTATAAAGACCTCTTGATCTTTGACTGAATGACTCAATTAGTAGAGTATTACACTAGGGGCAAGCTTATGGTGTGTCTGTGTGGCATGTGAATGCTCTTTGCTGAGAATGAGTGAATTCTTTCTATATATGGTTCCTTGTTGTTGAATTTTATGTGTGTGGAACTTCTCTCAGATTTTGTTTATGTGAGGGCATGTGACTCAGGAAGAAAAAGTGAGTCTTCACTTTGTTAGAGTAATTAGAGTGAGCACAAGTGTGTCTTGGCATGATAGTCTGCATTTGAGATATGATTGTGCACTGCTTAGGTCGATCATTAATAATAGCAGGTGTGACATAAATTGGGGCCAATGCATTGAGCAGTTAGGCTTAGAAGTGTGGTTTAGTTTGCTCGAGGACGAGCAAAGGTTTAAGTGTGGGGTGTTGATAATAGGTGAATTTGACTATAATCACACCTTAAATAATCACCTTCTTGTGTAGTTTTAATGCTAAAAGTGATAACAAAATGCTCTTATTAGTGCTTTTCATGATTTGCAGGTGATATATGTATAAGGAAGGCTAAGGAGCAGTTTTGGAGTCAAAATTGATGAAAAAGAGGCCAACTGTGAAATTCCCAAGTAAACCACGCAAAACAGGCCTGAAGATTCAGAGCACTGGTTTGACTGCGGTTCCACCACGACCGCGGTAGAACCGCGGTGGAAGCAGCTGCGGAAATTCAGAATCAGAGAGGCTTTTGGCCGCGGTTTGACCGCGACCGCGGCAGAACCGCGGCGGAAGCGAAAACTTCAGGGACAAAGTGTAAAATACGAGATTTTTAGATCTAAACCCTATTTAAAAAATTAGACTTCGCCCAAGAGAGGCATGTATTGATTTTTAAGGTTTCTTAGCAAGAAAAACCATTGTGAGAGAATACTCCATACATCTTTCTTCTTTACTTTTGATTTTTATGATGAATTCAATCTTAGTTTATCTTCCCATAGCCATGAGTAGCTAAATTCCTTGTCTAAGATTTTGATGGAACCTATTGGGTGATGAACTTCTTGTTTATGTGAATACAAATTGCTAGTTAATCTCTATTTGTTCAACTTCGTGTCTGTTGTAGTTAATTGACAGGATCCTCAATTAGTTGTGCCTATTTAGTGTGCATAACTTGGAAAAGAGTGCATATTTAAAGTATTGTTGAACAACACCACTCCTAGATTATTAGAGGAATCTATAATTGCGGGTGTAAAGGCGGGATTAGGGATAATGAAGCCTTGGGTGTAATCTAAAGTGAATCGTGCTAAATAAAGTAAGCTAGTGTATCTCGGGAGAGTGCAATAGTAAATTACTGTGATTACTCGGGAGAGATTTACGGTAAGATTAGCGTTCATGATTGATAGAGATGTGTTGGTAAATTTGTATGAGCATAAACAGAAGGGATTCCATCAATAGGGGAAATCATTGCCTTAGCTTTTTCTCATAATTGTTTACAACCTTATTAGTTTAGTTTACAGCTATTTAGTTACTTGCAACCTAGTTGTTAAAGAACATTCAACTGAGATTTGAATATTTGGGAAGCTGGTTCTGAAGAATTAGTAGGTCTGAAGATAGTGGTTGATAGGTTAACTCTCTGTGGATTCGACCCTGGGCGTAATACTCGGGTTATATTTGCAACATCCGCAGAGTCCTTTTTATAAGGCATAGTTGGGCGTGATCAATGATCAATGAATACCAGAAAAATGACTTCCTCGTAAAAATGAGTTATGTCATACCAAATGTACAATCGGTCGAAATCATAGCCTTAACTCTAACCCCGCCCCAATAAGTAATTATACTAGGATTTTCCTTTTAATAGAATTTTTTTATGATCAATGAATACCAAAAAAATGACTTCCTCATGAAAATAACTCTCGTCATGCCAAATGCACAATCAGTCGAATACTTAACTAAAGGTTAAGTTAATTATTAAAAAGTGACTTTCACACATAGTTAAGTGAGATAAGTATTTCCCTTTTAATGGATTTTTTTTTTTTATGATCAATGAATACCAGAAAAATGACTTTCTCATGAAAATAACTTTCAACATACCAAATGAACAATCGGCCGAACCCATAAACTTAAGTAATTGGACTAACGAGTCATTAATTTCACTACTAAAAAAAAAATTAGTGACGGGCAAATTCTGTAGTTAAACAAAAAAAATCCGATTTAGCGATTAATTATCAAAAATTTTATTAGCTACGAGCGATTTAGTGACATATTAGCGTCAAACTTCATAGCTAATTTTTTTTTTTTTTTTTAAAATAGTGTTTGCTGGCTATAATTCTTCTACGAAACTATACTTGGTGTTACTTACTATGAATTTGTCCTATAATAGTGTGAAATAAATATAGAACATGCATACACATGATCAAAGAAACTGACAAGAAGGAAAAAAAGAAGAATAGAAAGGGAAATTAAAGTAAAAGATAGGATCAAGTTGAAAGTGATGAAATCTATATTGAAATGGACAAGACAGAGTTGTGGTAATTATACTTTGGAATTGACTTTTCAGATTGATATGTTACCAACAATACCTACAAATAAGATCTTAGAATGAGGGGAAAAAAATCATATTGATGTTTCCTCTTACTTTCCAGTAGATTTCCCTTCTCATTGTCAGCTGTTAATTTGTAGAATATTTTTTCAAATGTATTATGCCTATCAATATTTTTATCCAATTAAACCAAAGATATATGAAGATTGCATTAGATATTGAATGGATAATTTGAGAAATATGTACTTTTTATGTAGACCCAATTATGACTATTGTTTCTTAATATTGGAAGCAAAGACCGCGTAAACTCAGAGACTTTTATACTGAACAAAGTTACATACACAATTATTGTAAAATATTTCACACTAGCATGTTAATGATATTTACTTATTATAGTAGGTAATTCACTTTATTTTTAAGATTAGAAACTCCACTTTTCAAGGAAGCTTTCTTTATCATTAGAAGTAAGCTTATCGCGTAATTTTTTTCATATTGTTAATGTATAACTTAAATTCACTCAACAAAATTATAATGCTTTAGCTACTATAACGATACATTTCAATTTCAAGTAAGAACGAGTTAATTATATGAACTCAGTTATTCATGTTACATCATTTAAGTCCGTTTCAGACTAATACACGTATTACTATGACTAAAATTTTAGTGCTTTTAATTTAATCTTTTTATTCTATCGTGCTCTATTTTTCACTAGGACGATATTGCATATATTGATTCCAAGAGATTGCAATTTTTAGTTTTGGGATAACTTCCTTTCATATGATTTTAGATATATCTTATTCTTTTTAAACATATTTACCTACCATGGTTTCACACAACTAGGTGTACCTGTCACACATATTAGGACAATTACGGACATGTACGATGGGGCCAAGATCTGAATAAGCGACGGTGAGAGGGGACTCGGGATACTTTCCAACCGTGGTGGGTTTACCGAGGATCGACACTCAGTCCGTTCTTATTTGCCTTGATGATGGATGAGTTGCCGTGTCACATTAGAGGGGATGTACTTTGATGCAATTCTTATTTGCCTTTATGATGGATGAGTTGATGCATCACATTAGAGAGGATGTACTTCGATGCATGTTATTTACAGATAACATAGTACTGATTGACGAGATGTAAGGCGGGGTTAATACTAGACTGGAGATTTGGAGGCAGACCCTAGAGTCTAAAAGTTTCAGGCTGAGCAGGATTAAAATAGAATAATAGGAGTGCAAGTTTAGTGATGCCACTCAGGAGGTTGGCATTGAAGTGAAGCTGAACATACAAATTATCCCCAAGAGAGGAAGTTTCAAGTATCTTGGGTCTATAATTCAAGGCAATAGGAAGATTGACAAAGATGTCACTCATTGTGTTGGAGCAGATAGATAAAAAGAGGCTTACATCTATGCAATAAGAATGTGCTACCAAGACTTAAAGATAAATTCTACAGAGTGGTGACCGGCTATGTCATGTGGGGAGAGTGTTGACCGATCAAGACCTCTTATGTTAAGAAGATGAAAGTAGCGGAAATGAGGATTCTAAGACAGATGTGCATGTATACTAGGAGAGATAGGATTAAAAATGAAGATATACGAGATAAGACGGGAGTGTGGCTTGTATGGTGGAGTACAAAATGAAGGAAGCGAGGCAAATAAATTTAGTAATAAGTGAAAGTACAAGAGGGGTGGTGAATTGTAAATACTTCAAATTAATTGCTTATAAGTTGACTTAAAACTTGAGTAGTCGGCTGAATATGATAATTTAGCAGATATGGTAACGGAAAGTAAAATGCAGAAAATAATTGCAGGAATTAAAAACACCGGAATTTTAATACTGGTTCGGATTCAATGTGAATCCTAATCCAGTCCCCTTGGATTGCAAGGGAGTTCTCTTCAGTAAATGAGTTCCTTCCGAGTACAGATGTGGTGTATATCGCTCAGTTTCTCTAGCACTCGTTTTTGATACAATGCCTCACCAGTTGTGTGCTCTCTTTCTATCCCTGACTTGTTACACAGCAGATCTTAGTGAACTACAATGCTTGTTTGCAGTAGAATAAAGAGAGTGATTTGGTTTGATCAAAGTATGTCTAAGCTAGGGTTTACAAGGGTGTATAAATACTTTGATGGAAGGTAGAGGCTTGACAACCCAAGAGATTTGATCCTTGGAAAGAATTGATTCTTTCCAAGAATAAGGAATGAGTCATTGCTTCTCTTGATTGCTTTCCTTTAGCAGAGGATTGCTTCACTTAATTTCTCCTTGATTGTTGGATCTTCCAATTGTGGTCGCTTCCCAGATCTCCTCGTATCCTTTAGTCTTCCGTGATTCTGCCCATGATTCGTGCCTTTGGCCAAGGCTTATTTGATTTTTTCCAGCTCAACTAATCATTGTTATTGTTGATTGATTCGTTGATTAGATATATTTCGCCCAGATTTACGAGACCAATCCAGATTTGCTGATCACATGCTGATTGATTTCTTTCCTTGTACATCATGAACCATTCTAGCAGTCTTCTTTACTTCTTGAACTTGATTTCCTGCACATGTATATTATTTGCATCATTAATACATGATCTAACAATAAGAACATAAATATTAAGCCGATCCAATTTAAATTCTAAACTCGCCTCCGAGTACAGTGTTGTCTCACTAACACGCGCACACATGGGTGGCATTAGGGAATCTTGGTTTGATCATGCAACGACAATACTATAACACATGAAAGAGGTGAATTTTGATCTAATTCTAATCCTTCATCCCATGAGAAAGTTATGACGTTTAGAAACATAAAGGCAAAAGAGCAATAATCATAAAAAGTCTTGTCCTTTCGTATCTTTCATAGAATTTTCTCTCCTCCCTTGTAATATTTTTCAAAGATCTTCTGAATCTTTGTACTATGCCCTCCAAGATTTCTAACTCTTCATTTGCATGCAAATATTATCCCACCCCCCACCCCCACCCCCACCCCCACCCCCTCTATATATACCCTCATATCCCAACTCTAAAATCACCTACTTCTTCTCTTCTTACTTCTTTTCCTATATTAAAATGTCTAAGCTTCTTTCTCCTAGTTATAACTTCATTATTTTCTTCATTATTAGTCGTTTAATGTCTATTATAGGAAAGTTAAAGCCATGGAATAATCCTTCTATTCCTTATGAAATTCTTTCCCTTGATATAGCTTCTAAACTTAGTACAAATTCAGATTCCATTAGTGAAACTTCCACGGATTTTGGGAAAATTGTTCAAGAAATCCCAGCTGCTGTTCTTTATCCTTCTTCTATTAATGATATAGTTGAGTTAATTAAATTTTCCTATGGTCTTTCTACCCCTTTTCATATAGCAGCAAGAGGTCATGGCCATTCCATTAGGGGACAAGCCATGGCACAAAATGGTGTTGTTGTGGAAATGAATTCTTTGAATAATAATAACAACAACAACAATAATAATAAAAATGAAAGTTATAGAATTAGGGTTTCTTGGGATTCTTCTTTAGGGTTTTACGCTGATGTAGGAGGCGAACAGTTATGGATTGATGTTCTTCGTGCTACCCTCGAGCATGGGCTTTCGCCTGTCTCGTGGACTGATTACTTGTACCTCACTGTTGGTGGTACTCTCTCTAATGCAGGAATTAGTGGCCAAACTTTCCGACATGGTCCTCAAATTAGTAATGTTTATGAAATGGACGTTATTACAGGTACATTTTCTTCTATTCAAATTATACGACTATCAAAACTTACAGTCCAATAGTATCAATGAAAGGTTTAATTTTTTTGTTTTTGGGGGTATTATATTTTGATGAAAAGTATTGTAAGTACATAAAAAATGTGGGGAGATAGTCACTATCAAAACTTAGTTAAGGTTGGAAACATGTCACATTTGGGGCCTAACAAAGTAAGATTCTTTTAGAAAAAAGTTTTATACAGATATAATTTTTTTCTTTTTAACATGTAAAAGGATGTGCCTAGTATTCATTGATAGGTTGTGATGTCTACTTTTCCACCTGGAAGATCTTGTAGGTAAGATTCACCTTATATTAAAATAAGATAGAAAAATCTATACTTAATTGCAAGTGGCAGGTCTAGTTTATAATTTCCTTAATCACACAATTTGGGAAATATATAATATATTTTTGCATGATGTTAATGATAACATAATTAAATAATTGTTTATAACTTTAATTTTTCTTCTCATGTTTGGTTTCAGGTAAAGGGGAATTTGTGACTTGCTCCAAATACAAGAATTCAGAACTGTTCTTTGCAGTTTTAGGAGGTTTGGGACAGTTTGGAATAATAACCAGGGCAAGAATTGTCTTAGACAAAGCACCAACAAGAGTAAGTACTATATACATATTTAAAGATTTTCTAACTGGATTTTAGTTATATACACTGACAACATAGGTGGATCTAAAATTTTTAGAACACGGGTGCATCATTAAAAAAGTAAGAAAAAGGTACTAAGTGAGAGTCGATCCGTATACCTTTTGGAGAAGTAACTCAATCATTCAACTAGGTGACAATTCAACATTTTTAGAGCATGAGGGCCAAAAGATTATATTAGGTCAATTTCACATAATATATGCATAAAATACCTAATTTGTGGGAAAGATCATGGATTCACGTATACCCGTAAAAACGGCCTAAATCCGCCTTGATTGACAAGTAGCTAGAATTTTTTTTACACTATCCGGGAGGTCACGCGTTCGACCTGTGGAAACAGCCTCTTGCAAAAATACAGAGTAAGGCTGTCTACAATAGACCCTTGTGGTCCGATCCTTCCTCGGATTCCGCGCATAGCGGGAGCTTACTGCACCAGGCTGCCCTTAGTATATTTTAACATGTGATTGCATATTAAATATCATCTTTACCATCTCATCTATTATTAATGTTTATCATAACGATTTACCTGTAATTATCTTATAAGTGACACGATTTTATTTTTATTTTTCTTATAGGTGAAATGGGTGAGAATGCTATATGCAGATTTCTCAAAATTCACAAAAGACCAAGAACATTTGATTTCAGTTGATGGCCTGGATTATGTTGAAGGATCTCTAATGATGGAACAAAGCTCTCTAAATAATTGGAGATCTTCATTTTTCTCACCTTCTAATCAGATCAAAATAGCTTCCTTATTATCCCAAAATGGCATTATTTATTGCCTAGAAATGGTCAAGTACTATGATGATCAGACTGCTAATACTATTGATGAGGTACTAATTAATTACTATTGGAATTATTTTTATAATGATTTAACTTATATATACTGATATTGCAAAATTATTTTATGTTATTAGTATATTTTAATTGATTATAGCATGTTATTTTACCACATTTACTATGTTGCCAAACTAGATTTAATTAAAATCTAGATATAGTTTCCTATCATTGCAGGTCACATTTACCTAAAAGTGCAAAAAAGATATTTATCGTCCGTTCACATAAGTTAAACTATTTCTATAACCCCTTAATTATTTAGAAACACCAAGAAAGATTAGACAGAACAGAAGCCTTGGAACAACGGTTAAGTTGTCCCCGTGTGACTAATATGTCACACTTTCGAGTCGTGGAATAACCATTAATACTTGGATTAGGGTAGGTTGTTTTCACACACCCTAGAGTTGTAGCCCTTCCCGATACTCTCCGTGAATGCGAGATGCTTTGTGCATCAGCTGCCTGACCAAGAAAGATTTAGACAATTTTCTTACCAATGTAGTAAAACTAATTTGAATAAATCATACAATAATTACTCTAATTTTTTTATGCAGGAATTAAAAAGGTTGGTAAAAGGATTGAACTTTTTGCCTGGATTTATCTTCAAGAAAGATGTCACATTTGTGGATTTTTTGAATAGAGTAAGAAGAGGAGAGTTAGAGCTACAATCAAAAGGACAATGGGATGTTCCACATCCATGGCTCAATCTCTTTGTACCAAAATCAAGTATCATGGATTTCAATGCTAGTGTTTTTGTGGACATTATTCTCAGACAAAACAAGACAACAGGACCTATCCTTGTCTACCCAACAAGCAGAAAAAAGTACTCCTAAAAACTTTCTTTTCTCCCTCTTACCCCCCACCCCACCCCCCATCCCCCCTCTTTTAATATAGAGATAATTAGTTGTAATATTGCGCTCTTCATGACCAATCAAGGTTGTGATGAAGTGGTAAGAACTCCTTCATCTTTAACCAGATGTCTCGGGTTTTAGCTCAAGGTATAAATTCACGGAGCGCTTATTTACCCCTTAGGGGTCATTTAGCTGGGAAACAAGTTATTCCATGATTAATTATCCCGGATTATAATTATGCCACGATTTTATCTCAACCAAACATGAGATAAACTCATCTCAAATTTAATCCCGGGATTAATTATCCCTTATCCCTCATACCAAACGAGTCCTTAATGTGAGACTTTCCAGCTCGACCTCGGACTTAGTACGGCCCAATGCATGAATCGAACACTGAGTGGAAAATTCGGAAAAAAAAAAAACGCTTTTTCATTCTATGTGAAGGCATTTGACTGGATCAGAGTTGTTTCAGATTTTTTTTTAGAGTTTGTAGTCTTAAATATACGACAGCAATGTAATAAAGCTAACAAGAAAAATATGTCACATAAAATTGGATAGAGGGAGTATCATTTAAAAAAAAAAGGATAATTAACTTATATTCACCGACTCATTAAATTTTACACTATTAGTATTATTTTAGCTTGTTATAATATAGAAGGTTACATTTCAGTTTAGTAGGTAATTTACAAATTCTACTTTATCTTTTAAATAATTTGATAGTTAATGCATAGAAATTAATTTTTTTTTTTAATGCAGATGGGATGAGAGGATGTCAGCAGTGATACCAGAAGAGGAGACATTTTACTGTGTGGGGCTATTGCATTCAAGTGGATTCAATGACTGGAAAATATTGGATGAACAAAATGAAGAAATCTTGAATTACTGTGATAAAGCTGGCCTCAAGATAAAGCAGTATCTTCCACATTATAAAACAAAAGAGGATTGGATAAAACATTTTGGCAAAAAGTGGAATATTTTTCAACAAAGAAAAAGTCAATTTGATCCAAAAATGATTCTATCACCAGGACAAAGAATTTTTAATTAATTTTTTTTTTTTTAGTGGTAGGATAGACATGGGCATGTACTTAGTGTGTTGAGTTAGAAAGATTTTAATATAATCAAGTTCTTGATTGTTTAAGTTCATGATGTATGATATATCTCAAGTTTTGATGGATAGAATTATTCGATATATATACTTATATTGGTAGGAGCAGAGACAGACCCGGGACTTAAAAATGGCAGAGCACATGAATGGATTACTCAACCGGTACCTTCATCAGATTTTTTATCATAAAGGCTCCGAGCAAAATATATGACTATTTCAATATATAAATCCATATATATCAATAACTTTTCCCGAAGTAAAGGGGGTCCGGTTGGCCCCTAAACTCAATACATAGGTTTGCCTTTGGGTGGGAGGTCATCAGGGGCGGATTTAGAAGGGCGGAAGGGGGTCCACCCAAACACCCTTCGCCAGAAAATTACATTGTATATATACGGAAAAAACTGTTTTGTACCTCTATATATTATATTTTGAATCCCTTTAACTTAATTGAAGACCATAGCTCAGTAGCCAAAGGGGTTCAAAATCTTTGTAAGGTCACTAGTTCAATTCCCTCAGCCATAATCTCTTTTAATTTTTTAACTTTTTTTTTCGAATCCCTTATCAAAAATTTTGCCTCTGCCACTGAAGGTCGCTGGTACATGATAGAATTAGTCGAGGTACGCATAGTTGAGCCGAATATCAGTATTATAAGAAAAATACCTTTAATTATCTTTTGGATTGTACTAAATCTTTCAAAATTTATGCAAGGTTAAGCAAAGTGGAAATTTTTTCTAAAGTACCACCCTAGATCCCTACCCCCCCCCCCCCAACCAAAAGAAAAAGATAAAGATAAAAAGGTAACCTAGTTAAATGGACACTTTTCTAAAGAGAATTCGACAATGATGATGAAATAGAACTTTCTCACGAGGCAACTATGATGAATATAAAGCTTTTATTCTTCTTCTTCTGAACTTTATGGTTGTAAATTTTTTTTTCTTATATTTGATATATTGAGAAGCTGTGGAAAAGGTAAAATATAATTTTTTTTTAAAAAAAAAAACTATAGAGAGAAGTAAAGCATATGGTAACGTAGCAGGACGGAAGAACTTATTTTTGAAAATTAAAAGTGAAATAATCCAGAGGCGAGGTAAATTAAAATCAACTTGTTTTACTGTTTAAATTCGTCAAGTTTAACTAAATAAAAAAATTCGAAGAAAAGTTAAGCAGGACAGGATGAGTCTATACAGACGGGACGAAGTTCAACTGAACCCATAACTTTGACGCGGAATAAAAATTTGTATGTAAAAATTTATTAAAATTGTAAAATAATAGATATGAACCCATAATTTTAAAAAAATAATAGGTTCAATGTTAAAAATATTAAAACTGAACCCATAAATTTAAATCCTGGATCCGCCTCCGAATAAAACTAATTAAAACTTTAGTGTTAGCGAAAAAATTTCTGGTAGAAAGTACTTTTTTCCTTTTAATAAATGTCACGCATCGTGAATAAAAGAATGTGAATCCGAATTAGTTGAGGTAATTAAAGATCAGTAGTTAGGATTAAGTTTAAATATTGTGTGATGAGAAAGGATTAAAGAATATGAGTTTAGATTAATGATTATGTTGGGAATAAGCAGGCAGAATGTTGGATTGTTATGAAAGGCAAAAGGCTGCTAAATTAACAGTTGAAGTAAGTGCAGATTTTTGGGATTTTTTTTTTTTTAAATTCATATCACTCGTATCCGAAATCTCTAATTAATTAATGGCGAACGAATTATGTTCATCTCACCAGAATCTTTAATGGTTCTTTTTTCCAGGTTTTTTTTTCTTCTTAAGTTTCTTTTTGTTTTTGTTTTTTCTAATATATTATTTCTATTATGTATCTGGAAACACTAAAATTATTCTATTCTTCTAGAAAGAACAACAAGATTCAAAGAGCAATACTTGAAACAGTTAAATTAACTTCTCAAATAATAATCATCTTATTTAAAGCAAAAAATAGGACGTAGAAATTTTAGAAAGGGTTAATGCATAAATTGTCCTTGTAAGCAACTAATAATTCCTTGTAATTGATCAAAGAAAAAATAAAAAGATACTATTGTTAAACAAGTTAAAATTTTATTATTTGCAACATCTTTTTATTAACTCTCCCGAGCTGGGTGAAGCAAAGAAAAAATAAAAAGATACTATTGTTTGCAATACTTTTATTTTCTTTTTATTAAATATTTTTTAAGTTACTTTTTTCCCTTTTCCTTTTTACTGGTCTAGTTTTGAAAAGTAGCCAAAATGCCACAAAAGTGGCTATTTGTGCAAATCCGCTAGAGAGCGCACCAAACTATACTCTATTTTTATATCCAACGCACCAAATACACATTCTTGCATCGTTTGTGCCATAAAAGAGGGGAAATTTACCTAGCTATACTATTTTAGAAATTTATTTACCATTTTTCTTTAGGTTCCTTAAAAATTATATTCTCTATCTATAATTACTATTTATATACAAAACCTTAATAAAGAGAATATCCTTAAAATTAGGAGTAACTGATACAACCCTTCCCTTCCCCCTCCCCCACGTCAGCCCCCTCTCCCTCTCTCTCATGTATATCAGTTATACAAAGCCCCTAAAATCATATTTTCATCCCATTTTCAAAAAGATTTTGAAATATTTCTCTCTTTCATACAAATCAACCCAAATCTCATCCTATTCACACAAATTCATCGACATTATCTCTGAAATTGCAGTAGCAAAGAGATCTCAATTGACAACCATTGAAAAGCTTCGCAGCTTTGAATTCAACATTTGGGTTTTACGAATTTGTGAATTGTTTGGATTGGGTGTTCTAGCAAATAATTGAGAATATAACTTGGAGTTTATATCTCAATTTTGACAAAGATTGGTTAAGTTTAGAGTTGTTTTTGGGTAAAATTTCATATTGAAACTCGAAGAAGAAGTGTCTGAATTGTATCACGATTGTATGATAATTGTATCAGATTTGTAATTGTATCACAATTGTATCAAAATTGTATTTAACTTGTATCCGATACATCAATATATAAAATAATATCGGATACAGTACGAATACAATTATAATACAATATTGTATCAGTTTAAGTTTATAGTTATGATTGAAACTTGAAGAAGATAAAGATTAGAATTGTATCAATTTTGTATCATAATTGTATTTGTATCATAGGTGTTGCATAAATTATATCACAAATGTATGATAATTGTAGACGGTGATGAGCAATTGTAAGTTTGTGGCCAATTTCACATTTGAATTGTGTATGAGCCATTATCATTTTAGTAATAGTTTTGCTAGAGTTCAACGATTTTTGAATTGTTGAAGAAACTTTTAGCAAAAGAATTTTTTTGTCATCGCATGACATTCTATGCCGTGTGTATAGATTTTTATTGCAAAGATATTTTTATTTTTTGGTTTCTATTATGGAAAGCAGATATGTGTTATTGGATTTGTTAGATTAGGGATAACTTTCTAATATTATAAGGATAATAGAAACATAAAATATATAGTAGTATTTGAAGGTTCCAACCAAAATGATTCGACAACTGAAGCAACATTACCATCTTTTTGTTGAAGACTTGCAACTATCGAAGAGAGAGAGAAGATGAGATCTGCGTACTGAAAAAATTAGGATGCATGAAATGAGGAGAAGTGTGAAAAAGGGAAAGGATATAATTGAATCCCTTAATTCAAGGTATTAATAATGGGATGAGAGCCTTTTAAGGGGGGAAAATATACAATTTGTAAGAAAAATCTAGATACTTCTTGAAAACTACAAAACCTATGAGAAAATAAATTAATAAGTTCCTACTATAGTGTAGGTAAGAAAAACTCCCGTAAAAGAGAGGCATCTATGGTATGATGTTGATAACAAATATAAAACGTCCTGCAAGAAACAAGCCAGCACTATCCCAGTAGTTTTCTTTTTTTAAAAGTTTCCAACCCGGTTTTGGTACCCGCACTGGGATTCAACTTAATTTCCACGCAGGGAATAAAGCGCTACCTAACAAAGGCTACGTCATAGCCAACACTCGAACCTGAGACATCTATTAAGGATAAAGGAGCACTATCCTAGTAGTTCCTCAAACCACAAGAGCAACTTAATCAGAAGCTAAGTGAATCTTTGTTTAAGATGGAAAAAAGTGTATTATTACAAGTACCAAACCACAGAGTACTACTACACAAACCAAATATTTAGTAATATGTCTTAAGACTTAGATAAAGGCGCAACCTTTACTTGAACAAAAATTAGAACCATATATATCCATCGATATAATTGCAAAGAGGTGCAGCTCGACAGATTGCTCTGACTTGATTTATAGCAAGAAGAGGTGCAGCACGACAGATTGCTCTCACTTGATGATGGCAAAGTCTCATCGAAATTCTCTTTTCCGGAATGTGGTTCCTTCAAACACGACAGTTGCTTCAGGCTCTTCTGGGGAAATTGGCTTATGCCTTCACTTTTTCTTGCTTCATAAGTTGTATAAATTCCCCAAATACTGCCCAAGTAAAGGATACAATGAGAATTTTGACATAATTATGGCTTGATTCAAGTAGCTGCACTCAGATGCAAGCAAATCATGGTTTACTCTTATGAATTTTTTGACTCTTTTATCATTCTATTTGTCTCAAAAGTTCCAATGGAAATTGAAATATGAGAGAGTGATCATGAACACAAGACCAGCTGGAAATAAAGTAGATTTCTTAATTGAATTAGACAGCAGAATCCTAACTTGGGATTAATAAAAAATAAAGTAGTTGTTCAGAAATTTTCTTTTGTAGAAATGATTGACCATGTGAAATCATTATTCTCCAGATTGTACTTAATTGTCTTCGTAAATCCTCATATGTACAGCTATATTTGTTAAAAGTTAACAGCTAAAGACAACCAATGAACAAATTGGCCGACGTTTTTTGTGTAAGAGGAGATCGAGTCAGGATATGTTTACCAGGATCTGAATCATGAGGTCCTGGAGATGCTTCGGGATGGTATTGAAGTGACATCAGCTTCATTTTAGAGGAGGCAAGACCAGCACAACTTCCATCATTTAAATTTACATGAGTCACCTCTACACCTTCTGGAAGAGACTCAGGGTCAACGGCATAGTTGTGATTCTGCAGCATACGGAGAGTCACCAAGATTTTAAAATGTTAGAAATCTGAAGTACTAACAGCTCTAATTTAAACTGAAAAACTAGACTCTCATCACTATGTGTCGAAGGTAGTACTTATAAAGGGAAGTAAACATTCATGAACTGAGGTGTAATTATATGGAAAATTTGGAAATTTACAGAAATCACTATTCAGCTAGAGTTTGCTGTTTAACATACCTGAGCACTGATCTCGACGCAGCCATTTCGAAGGTTTCGAACTGGATGGTTTCCTCCATGATGACCAAATTTCATTTTGAATGTCTTACCCCCCAATGCTTGACCAAGTAACTGGTGACCCATACAAATGCCAAAAACAGGAATTTTTCCAATAAGTTCTTTTACCGCTTCAACTGCATAGGGAACTGCAGAGGGATCTCCTGGCCCATTGCTGAAGAGAACCCCGTCAGGTTTCATCTTTAGAGTTTCGGACGCTGGCCATGTTGAAGGAACAACAGTGATTTTACAGCCATAGGATGCTAAGCGCCGAAGTATATTATGCTTGATTCCAAAATCATATGCAACAACCTTCATCCACCAGATGGACAAGATATTAGTTACCACAACAAATTTTTTTTTTCCAGAATCTAATAAACTCTAACTATACTGACATTAAAAGTTTCTTTATTTCTTCCATTATCATTAAAATCCCAATCTGAGGCTGTTCTATCAACCCATTCATAAGGAGATTTGCATGAAACACCACTGATTAAATCCACACCTGCATAACGTAATATGTTAATAATAAAAAAATTTCCATTCAAAATAAATAAATTTCCAAAATCAGGAAGAAACAAGGACAGTAACTTACCCACAATGTCCCATGTACGAGACATTTTGAGAAGTTCTTCATCAGTTTTTGAATTTTCCGTGCTCAGGACTCCAATGAGGCTTCCGTCTTGTCTCAATCTTCGCGTTATTGCGCGAGTGTCTACATCATCTGTTACACGGTAGTACAGCTAAATGATCAGAGATATTGAATTCCTCGGTTTACATGGAAGTGAGAAGTAGTCTTGTACAGGACGTAGAGGACTTACATATACCCATGATGTTCCTTTTAGCCAAATACTCATCAAGTGTCTCTTTGCATCTCCAATTTGAGGTGCTGAGAAATACGCAACAGAAAACAGTAAACATCATATGTTTGATGACTGATTTGAAAAGCAGGCATAGAGACCAAACCTGATACTTAAACTTCTAATGACTAATCCTGCAAGAAAGCACTGCATCGATTCTTCATCGCCTGCCCAGAGAAATTCCAAGAGTCAAAAAATTATTCAAACAAAAGTAACAGTTAGTCATGAAGAAAACTCTACACGCACCAAAATTGACCCCAGTATTCCCAATATGAGGGTTTGTCATCAAGACAAACTGGCCCGCATAACTGGGATCAGTAAGGATCTCCTGATACCTGCAATATCAGGAAATACAAATAGCTAGTAAATTAGACACCAAGAACAATTTGAAAAAAGAAAAAAGCATCAAAGAAGAAAGAAAAGAAAGTAGAGAGCAAATAAATCATTATTTTTTCTGCATGCTCCAAATAAATCTATGAGGTACATCAAGCATTCAGAATACAGGTAGCTACGACAATTTAGTAAATAACTTATCCGTTATGAACGTAATGTTTCATAAATTCGTAAGCAAAAGAATTTGTGTTACCCAGTTAAAGATGTATTAAAAACAACTTCTCCAACTTGGGTTCCAGAAGCACCAAATGATTTGGCCTTCCAAATTGAACCATCCTCGAGAACCAGCCTAGCATCTGCTACCTTCCATGGTCTTTCAACCAGACCTGCAGCTCATCCAGAAAAATATTGATTCATTCAGAGTTCTAATATTCTCTATAATTTGAAACAAATCTAAAATAAGGAGAATAAAAGGTCCTTGAGCTCATAAAATCAATTGACAACAATATATACTAAAAACAAACTTAATAGTACTGAGTCTAAAAAAGGGAACGATAACAGACTCAAACCAGATGTCAAGACAGGGCTAAAATGTCCCAGCTTATGGAGTAACTAAACAAAGCAGATGCCAAAATGCAGAAAAGTACAACAATATCTCACTTCACATATTTAACTCCATTATCCCTTCCAGATATAGATAGTTACTTCACCGTAGGTGTAACTTAATCGTTAACATTTTGCTTTTTATAAGATTTTGTTCCTCATCTATATTTTTTACAATCACCTTTAATGAAATATAGGGTGTCAAGAACAATAATAACTCAACCAAGAATAATACAAAGAGCATGATTACAAGTCTTTTTGACTACTACCAAAAGAAACAATATTTTCTCTGTGCTTTTCTTAGATCTCTGTATAAAATTTCACCTAGGATTTCCATTCCTAGTTTTATTTGCCCGAAATCTCTTGAAGTTGATGTCAAGATTTTAAATTTAGAGGGATTAAAACGAGCTTGAACTAAGAACAGAAGGAAAATGGGATGTAGTTGAGTCAGAAAACAAAAGAGTATAAATTGATGCACAATAACTATTTATTGTATTCATCCAACAGATGCGTCCAATAAATGTACAAAAGAATGTCATCCCATATTTCCGCAGACATAACTATGTTTGTATATACACAAAAAGTCATCCACTATTTCTCACCCTCACTTTCATCTCACGCAAAATCACTTATAATGTATATCAGTTGCAGCTAACTGTACTAGTTACTACATTAGAATAGCACAATCAGCTCCTTGACTATGTTTCACACTTTCTTCCTCCATGTCTTCCAATATTTTCTAATAATTTTGCTGCAGGACAATAAATTCAAAAAAAAAAAACAAGAAGAATTCAACAGTTGATAATTGACATAAAGATAGAAAAAAGACAAACCAGAGGGTGCACCATCAGAGGAAAGGGTTTTAGAAGAACATCTAACAGTGAAAACCCTAAAATTTGCCGACTTTTTATTAGAAAACAATGCGCTGGTTATTGTCGTGGACAATGGATTCTGAATCCTAATCGAACAATCCATAGCGATTTCTGTAACGATACAATTCTTCTTCCTTATTGCTGCTTCTGGATTTGGGAAAATTGAAAATATTAAAACGGAGCCCTAGTTAGGTGGGCTTTTTACTAATTGGGCGTTAAAGTGGAATGGAGTCTTACGTGTAAGATTTGCACCAGGTAGCCTATTTTAAGGGTGCTATTTCAAAATTTTAAACTTCACTATTTGGTAGCCTTTAGTTGGTAGCGATTCCTTGTAGCATTTAGTTGTATAAATTTGCACCAGCCTACATCTTCTTACATTTGGTAGCCACTTTTTGCACCTCTTTCTAAACTTTAGTCATTTTTTAAAATATATAATATTTAAATTGTAATCGGTTTTAATAAATTTAAAATACTCTTATTGTTGTTTCTTATTTAAACCTTCGGATATGAAATTTGAACTGCTATAACCTACTTAACTTTTTATCAAAAGTTTTGGAGGTTGAATTATCAAAACAAAAAAGTCTGTAATTAGGGTCAGCCATAGTCTAAATTCAACTAAAACCTATATTGTGCAGACTCTCTAAGATATGTAGCCGTTACCGTATCAAATCCTTCAAAAATATACTATTTTAGAAGGATCTGACACGCACACCTGACATTTTTAAAGAGTCCAAGCAATAAAGCTCAATTATTAAAATATTGTAAACTTCGGTTATTCTTTAAATAGAGTCCTCTAAAAACGGCTATTTGTGCACTTTACAGTTGGCCCAGACTCGCCTATTCTCTCTCGTTTTCTCTCTCAGAGCTCTCACAAGCTTACTCAGTCATGGCTCCTCTCAGAATTCTCCTCTGTGGTGACGTACTCGGCCGTCTCAATCAGCTATTTAAGCGCGTTTCTTCGGTTCTTCTTCTTCTCTACTCACATTATTTTCGAATATATATATATATATATATATATATATATATATATATATACACACACACACACACAATCATTCATAGCTCACTAACTCTAAATTTTGGATTTAAAAATCAACTGCTTACTGTATAGCTGAACTTGAACTATTTCAGGTGAACAAATCAGCTGGTCCATTTGATGCTCTATTCTGCGTGGGCCAATTTTTCCCGGATTCAATTGAAGGGCTTGAGGAATTCAATGGATACATTGAAGGCAGCTCCAAAATTCCCATACCGACCTACTTTATTGGGGACTATGGTGTCGGGTCCCCGAAAATTTTGTCAGCAGTATTGAAGGACCCAAGTAATCAAGGGTTTAAGATGGAGGGTTTTAGAGTATGTGACAATTTGTTTTGGTTGAAAGGCAGTGGAAAATTTGAGCTTCATGGTAAGAACTTTAATTGTAGTACCTCGAAAGCACACTAATTTTATGTCCTTAGTCAGAGGCGGGTTTAGTATTTAAATTTGATGGATTCAACTTTTATATTCTCACTACTCAATTTATTGTACTTTTGTAATTATGAATTTAGAACTTAATATTTATTGACATTTTGTGATTACCATGACATATATATCTATATTGCGTGTAAAAAGATATTGGGTTCTGTTAAATGAATAATACATCCGCCCCTAGCCTTGGGTAATCACGTCCACATCAAGAGCATCGGTCCAGAGGGATTATGTAGATCGGAAATCGAATGTTCCCTTTTAACATATTCTGCTAAACTATTAACCCTATGTTGTATTGACTTAAAGATAGTGGAAAGTTGCAATGTTTCCAAGTTATACAGTGTGAAATAATGACACCTAAGATTTGAAAGTTGAAAGTTGAAGCTTGTTACGAGAATGTCTAAGCATTGTGTAATTTAACATATCGAAAAGGAAATCTTGTTGTGAGCACATCTAAACATTGAGCAATTCATTGTAATTTCGTGAAAAAGTGTATTTTTTTTCCCCATTGATCTGGGATTTGAGGCTTAGTTGATTGACCAATTGATTAATATAATTGTTGTTGTTACTATTTTTTTTTCTAAACTGCATCTAGTCCATGATAACTACCTGTTTTCCGTTAATTTGGAATATTCCTCCTATTGTGTGTTTAGCTTGCTTTGTGAGATTAGAATCTCACCAAAGAGCAAGTGTTTATGGTAATATCTGATGTCTCTATCATGAATTAGAGAGGCTAAAGAAGTTAGGGTTGTCTCGTACTCTCATATCGAATTACTGTTTTCTTGGCCCCAGGTGTATGACTGAACATTGTTTTTAGACTTTGTGTTTGATGTGATATCTGATTTATACTGTACTCATGCTTAGGGTTATCTGTGGCATACTTATCTGGTAGGCGATCTCCAACTGGAGCTCAATTTGGAACATACAGTCAAGACGATGTTGATGCTTTGAGGGCTTTAGCTGAGGATCCGGGAACAGTAGACATATTTCTTACATATCCTTTGGTTTTATATTGATCACCCTCTTTTTCTGCACCACACCCCCTTTTGACCACTCCATACAATGTCTTTGATTTCCTTAATCAAAAACACTAATGAATGGCCCAGTGGAGTCACAAATGGAGTGACATCAAATGTTCCTTCTGAAATTTCTGATTCATCTGGTAGTGATCCCACAGTGTCAGAATTAGTAGCTGAGATTAAGCCTCGGTAAGTGATCATATTTTTACAAAGTGCAGTTCAGTTATTGAATATATTATTCGTGGGCAATCAAGTTCTTTGTTCTTGAGCTTCGTTTCAACGTTTCCTCGCTACCTATTGAGAAGAAAATTTGAATCTTTAAAATTTAGAACTAATAGCTATGTTGTATTTCTCATTAAAAAGAATTGTGTGCTACAAAATCAATTGTATGTATACACTGTAGGCTGCCACTAACTCTTTTTTGAGATTCTGCTTATTTTCCTTGTCCATTAATAATGCAAGCTTCATTTAGACCTACGCTGGGCTGGCATTACATAGTTAATTTGAGGTGATATGTGTCATGACCTTCGTAGTTCCTTGCTTGAACTAGCAAATCTTCTCCAAGAGTTTCATTCCAAGCGGATGTGTTTATCCTTGATATACTTAGGCTTCACTTAAAGTAAAATTAAGCTGTGGGGATTAGCATTTGGCAGTCAGCTTACTGAATATCAATTTGAAAAAATTAAGTAAAATTTCTTAAAATTTATTTCCTCGTTCGGAGAATTCACAATGTTCTGTTAATGTGAATGCTCTAACAGCCACTATCCTGTGTGCATGTCTGGAGTGGTGGTGAACAACATTTTTTCTGTTGCTTTCTAGTTCTTTCTTCGTTTGAATGAACCAGTACTTTTCATTTAGATCTATACTTTGTTGCCCTATAAATCTATAGATATGAATTTTTCTCCAACTAAAATTGTACCGCTGGTAGGTATCATGTTGCAGGAACTATGGGTGTATACTTTGATCGTCAACCATATGCTAATGTTGATGCTCCACACGTAACTCGCTTTCTGGGCTTAGCTTCTGTTGGAAACAAAGATAAACAGGTATTACAACCTTTGATATTTGATTTAAATTTCCTGCTTCTGAAACTTATCTCTGCTTCCTAAGCAGTTCTATTACATATCGAGAATGCTTTACCAAACATTATTATTTCTCTAGTTTCAGTGGCTGTGTCACCCTTTAACACACAGACACATTCTCTCTCTCTCTCTCTCTCTCTCTCTCTCTCTCTCTCTCTCTCTCTCTCTCTCTCTCTCTCTCTCTTCTCTCTCTCTCTCTCTCTCTCTCTCTCTCTCATTAATGTTTAGGGTCAAACTTGTTGATTATGTGCATATTCTGAAAATGCTATAGTAAAACTCTTAAGATCTAAAATTCTTATGTAGTTTTCAATTTTTCAAATGTCATTATCAGAAATTAATGAAGGTAAGTAATAGATCTCAAAAACTAGAAGTTTCCTAGAATTTCACACTTATCCTTCAATGGGCATACAAGTCTTTCACAAAATGAGAGACTTCTGATTTCAAATGCTGGACTTGATATCACTGTAACAATGACAACTAAAACCTTAATCTCAACTAGTTGATATTGTGCAAATGGATCTTCTGCTTCTATTGTGTTGTGTTCTTAGCGTATAGCTAAGTCTGCATTCATTCCAAGAGATTATAGGTTCTTAAAGACAACTTCTCTCTGTATGATTTTAGGTCTACCTCATCTCTTTTTTATCATTTTGAATCCTCATTTTATTGCATGAATGCTTTGCAGAAATTTATTCATGCAATATCCCCCACTCCGGCATCAACAATGTCGAAACCTGAACTTAGGGCAAAGCCACCAAACACTACTTTATCTCCATATACCAACGTTGACAAAGCAGCCCCACCCGATGGAGCAACGAAGAGGCCCGGTGATAGTACGTCTGAGTCACAGTATTGGAGATATGATGTATCTCAGAAAAGGCAGAAACATGGAGATGGTAATGGCGACAGACTCTGCTTTAAATTTGTCTCTTCTGGCTCTTGTCCAAGAGAGAAGTGCCACTTTAGGCATGATGAAGAAGCTATGCAGCAGTACTCAAGAGGTGTGTGTTTTGACTTTCTCAACAAGGGAAAATGTGAAAGAGGTCCCGATTGCAACTTCAAGCACAGTTTGCAGGAAGAAGGTGGCAGATCAGCGTCTGGTGCAGCAAGCTCTAACAGGTTGATATTTATAGAACTACTACTTGTTTTTTCATGATGACTTTGGTGTGTCACTTTGTGAGCCTTCATTAATACTTCCTATTTCTTTACATGATAAATCTGGCTGTTGTGGTGACTTTCAATTTTTTTCAGGTCTAGAGAATGTTGGTTTTGTTTGTCAAGCCCGAATGTTGAGTCACATCTCATCACTAGTGTTGGAGAATATTACTACTGTGCACTTGCTAAAGGACCTTTATTACCAGATCATGCACTGATTATGCCCATTGAACATACACCCAATACGTTATCTCTTCCACAAGAATGTGAAAAGGAATTGGAACGTCTTCAAAACAGCTTCAGAGCTTACTTCAAAAAGCAAGGAAAGGAAGCAATTTTTTTCGAGTGGGTATTTAAACGAGGAAGTCATGCCAATCTTCAGGTGTGGAAAAATTTACATTTCATGTATTGCGGTGATGCATGCCTGTGTTACTGATTATTAAAAAATAAAATATGTCTGTATTACCATCTTTGAAACTGTCGCTAAAAGTTTGTTTATTAGCATAAATTAATTTTAATTATTTTGCTTGTTGTTGTTGTTGTTTCAGCTATAGTAGCACTCTACTTTCTAAGATATGATAGCAGTTTAACCAATATTTCAGACAAACTTGAATTCTTGTTTTCGTTATGTATCAAGTACCGCAGTTTTCCAAGCATAGCTCAGTGGGCATAAGGTGTTGCAGTAGCTTGTACTGACAGAAAAAGGTGCTGCGTAGCAGCTCGTACATGTATTGTTCTATTTGAGATCTTCGGCTTTAGGAACTCTGAGTAAACACAGAACTTATCCTTAGTATTGGGTTTGATTAGAAAACCTCCCATAGAGTGCCATTACTTGATCGTTTTCTCTCAGTATTCAGTTCTTTGTTAAAGAGCTGTCGGCGTTCATCAGTCGCAGAGAGGCATACACCATGAGGCACAAACATTACCTAACTGGAATTAGTATTTATAATTGAAGTACGAGTGAGAGGTCAAATTGAATGAAAAATGTAAGCAAATCACCAGAAAGCTTGTAAAAGCTGCACAGGAAATTAAACGCCATTCAAACATTAAAAGCTAAATGGCAATGGAACAGGCCCTTGCTTTTCACATTTTACAAAAGATTTTACATATTCATGCACTTTCTTTGTGCTCTTTTGTCTGAATTAAATACTTATTGGTTTGAAAAGGAAAAGAAGAGAGAAAATGCTCTGTTTGTGGAAACTGATTAAAGCTTGAGTACGATTTACCCAACCGGTGGTTAAGAAGAAAGACCCATTCAAGGATCATGTGACTGACGCTCGTCATGTGAGGCTTACATCAAGGACACCGAAAGAGCCAAAGCCTTAAAAACATAGACATGCCTTAACTTGCATCTTTTAGAAGTATGTGTTTAATTGTACACCTTGGGGCAAATTGCAGCTGTCTTGCCTTAACGGCTCAATCTCCTTTTTTAACATTGATGAATGATGCACAATTATGTAATTGTTATTCTCCTTTCACAATTCTTTTGTCCATTATTCTTTCGTTTTTATTACTTCTTATTTTCCATTATTTTAATCTCCACTCTTTGTGTATCTTGTAGGTTGTTCCTATTCCTTCGTCCAGGGCATCTTTGGTTCAAGATATTTTTAACTTGGCTGCTGAAAAATTGGGATTCAAATTTACCATAATTAAAGGTATGGTTACTGACTTCTGTATTGCATAAGGCCATGGAGTCAGAATCCCTCCCCCATTCCCCAACCAGATAATAGAAGAAAACTGGTAAAGTACTTGATCAATAAAAGAAAACTGGTAAAGGTAGAGACAACAGAACAGTGGAAAAAAGCAGCTCAACTCTGCATTCATGCCTCAGCCTTAGCTATTCTTCGTTGTCCTTTAATGCCTCATCACTGCAGATGCTCAAAATTCTAAACCTCTGTTTTTCTCATTATATCCTTTTCTCCTCTGTTCTCTGCTAATTGGAAATGTGGGTTAGCATGGTTATGGACGAAACCTCATGGATTTAAAAATACTCCTCTGGTGCTTGTTTTGTTTTGTCTGTTAAGTGTCATAGATTGTCTCGTGTGGGAGGGTGGGAGCAGTTCAGTCTAGAGATGACATTCATGTGGTGTTTTCTTCTTACTGCAGAAGGAAGACAAGCGTTGCGGACACAGTTTGACAGAAGTTGCAGCTTATTTTATGTTGAAGTTCCTGGAGGTGGTATTTTGTCACATGTTGTGGAGGAGAATGAGAAATTCCCAGCTCAATTTGGTCGTGAGGTAAGATGTTTATATTTTTCTGACAAGGGAGGGACAGCCTGGTGTGAAAAAGAAAAAAGGGTTGGGGGTTGTGTGTGTGGGTTGTGTGTGTGTGTGGGGCGGGGGGGGCTTCCACCTCCAGCTATGCGGTTGGAGTTTCGAGTCACCAAGTTAACAAAGGGGGGAAAAGGCACTAGTTGGCTCCTGGGTAAGGATTTGTTGGGAGGGAAGGGGGGGGGGGTTAGGATTTTAACCATGTAGAAAAATGTTTTATATATACTTCTAGCAGAAACACTTCCATATAAATTTAACTTAGGTTGATCCTTGCAATCATCCCTTTACTCTAATAATGTATCTCGTGGCTAAAATTTTCAACAGTTAATTGACGCTTACTTTGCATCTTCTTTATGTAAAATATGCTTTTAACAGCTGTAATTTGCTTTGTTTTGTGTGAATGTGTCACAGGTTTTGGCAGGCTTGCTAAATGTGGCAGATAGAGCTGATTGGAGAAATTGTAAGGATAGCAAAGAAGAAGAAATTAAAATGGTCGAGAGATTCAAGAGTGGATTTCAAGAATATGATCCGAATCAATAGGATATCCAAGAAAGATGCAACACGAGAGCTTTTCCTCTTGTGTTTTTCACCTTACACAACGTAACATTGCCTTGAGGTTCTCTTTGCTCCTGGCTCGGTATAATTTGCAAGTGTTTGCAGTTCTTCAAAGCTCATGTGTTTGCATTATGGTTGAACAGTGATATGATTATCTGAAAACATTTTTGCCACAGGAAAGGATGCAAATGTCACCGGATAGTAACTGCATATATTTAGACACCAACATTAGTTCAACAATTTGGTGTTATACTGAGAAATTCTGCACCTATTGTGGAACTTTGGTCTACTTGCATAATGGACATTGGCCAAGTTGCTGCTAGGAGGTATAGCAGTTCAATTTTTATGTATGCTATATGTATACACTCAGCTTGTCAGTTAGGCTATTGAGATAGTTGGACAAAACGTCGCAGAGCAGAACCATCCACTGTATGAATGTATGAATGGATCATGTATGAGCTTGTGAGTTTGTTTGCAACTGTTTGTGATAAGATGCAATTTTAACTTTATTGTCCGACGGATTTGGTTCTTATTTGTTAGAAACATTACAAACTTTATTGATGGAACTGATATCATGTTAACTGGTTCACCAGAATAAAGATTTATGTAGTGTAACAAGAGTTCTTTCCATGCTGGTGGGAGTTAAAAATCTTGGTAAGGCAAAAGAATGAATTGCTGCTAAGATCTTGTTGTATAGAAGTCATTGCCACTCTGCGGAACATGTTTACTTCGAGCCTTTTAACTGCTACAACTTAAATATACGCTATCGGAGCTGGAATTACCGCAGCTGCTGGCACCAGACTTGCCCTCCAATGGATCCTCGTTAAGGGATTCAGATTGTACTCATTTCAACTACCAGACTCATAGAGCCCGGTATTGTTATTTATTGTCACTACTTTCCTGTGTCAGGATTGGGTAATTTGCACGGCTGTTGCATTTAACTTTACAAAATAGCACGCACTGCAAGAGATAAATTAGCTCAGATTGGCCAAAGTTGCAATAGACGATGGACGTGCGGTAAAAATTTACTGCACCTAGTATTTATATCCAACCATACTAATTTACTATAATTAAAGAGATTTTTTCTTTCCTATACCATATATGAAACCTTATTACCAAAAATGTGCATAGTTTCTAATTTACTCGCCCTGTCCACATTTTTTCTACAGTTATTATACCAATCATTAAATACTAATTAATAGTAGCTGAATCTTCCTAATTTGTCGAGCTAAAATTCAGGAACAGAATATTCTAAAAAGATTTGGCGTAAATCAGATCAAATCATATCACGGAAATCCTTTATCTTCAACTTATAATCAAATTCTGTTCTTCGGTATTCTCACAATCGCTACAAATCAAAATCTCAGTTCGTCGAAATCAGAAGCTCAATTTCAAATTGTAGAAATCAGTTCTACAAATCTCAGTTTGTCGACTTTTTTCCTCAATGCACTAATCAAAAAAGCGACAAAATATTCAACAAATTCAAGTCAAATTGTAGAACTCAATTCTGCCGATTCTCTGTTCTTGTCTTTTTTTGTCAATCCAAAATTCAAAAAAGCGACAAAATATTGAAGAATACCTCAGCAACGACACGCAATCATTTCCAAAATCCCAATCATGCTACATTTTAATGGCAATTGGGATAGCTATGGCAGATTTAGAGATTTTCAAGTTGATGGCATTGTGCTCGATGAGGATGCAAGTTACAGTATGTTGATTTCTACAATTACAGAGCAACTAATGATTGATACTTCGGAAAAAATTATAGAAATCAAATACATTGTGAATGAGAATTGTCCTCCAATGGAGATTAGGAACAATATGGGGGGTTAGTGTGTATATGGAGACAAAAAGAGAGAATAAAAACTTAGGATCTACACTCTTGACTTGTATGGTTCTGGAATTGGTCTTAAATCATTTAGATCCTACTAAACCCCCTTAAGTATTGCTGGTTCTGTTATTGTGCTTGATCAGTTGTGTTTGAGCATGTCTGTACCACTTCCTAAGACCTTGGCTGGTTCTGCGTTTACAATCATATGTTCTATGTGCGCACAATCCCCATCACCCTTGTGTGTAGTTTCTTTCCTCTTGTCTTTGGTCCTGTGAACATTACTGATGTGATTTTAGATTCCATGTTTGATTCACTGTTGCTTGATCATGTAACTCTCTCTTTTCAAAGTTGTTTCATTGCATGACCCTCTCTTTTATTCCACAAAACTGTTTCAAACAAGTCTCTTTTAACATTGTTTTCTTACTAAAACCCTTTCAAACTATGTCAAGCACTCTCACTCTACTCCTAAGTCAATAAGTTCTGCCCCCTCCAGTATGTATACAGCCTTGGGATCCTCTTGAGAACCCTCTGAACTCTGNTTTCAGAAGCTCAAGACAGCTCTGACTTCAGCACCGGTGTTGGTTTTGCCCACAGGATCAGGGCCCTATACAGTCTGTTGTGATGCTTCCCATATTGGGCTTGGTGCAGTGTTGATACAGGGTGGCAAGGTTATTGCCTATGCTTCGAGACTGTTGAAGATTCAGGAGAAGAACTATCTAGTGCATGATTTAGAGTTGGCAGCTATTCTTCACGCCTTGAAGATTTGGAGGCACTATTTGTATGGCGTGGCATGTGAGGTGTTCACTGACCACAAGAGCCTTCAGTACTTGTTCAAGCAGAAGGAATTGAATTTGAGGCAGAGAAGATGGTTGGAGTTGTTGAAAGACTATGATGTTACTATTTTGTATCACCCGGGGAAGGCCAATGTGGTGGCCGATGCATTGAGTAGAAAGTCCGCCAGCATGGGTAGTCTTGCTTATATTCCGGTCAGCCAGAGACCGCTTGCTTTGGATATTCAGGCCTTGGCCAATCGGTTTGTAAGGTTGGACATTTCTGAGCCTAGCAGAGTGTTAGCTTGCACGGTCGCTCGTTCTTCATTATTGGAGCGTATCCGTGATCGGCAGTTTGATGATTCCCATTTGTGTTTCCTGAGAGACACGGTGCAGAGTGGAGGTGCCACGAAGGTGACCTTAGATGATGATGGTGTTTTGAGATTGAGTTTGTGTGCCCAATGTCGATGGGATTTGAGAGTTGATCTTAGCGGAGGCCCACAGTTCCCGGTGTTCCATTCACCCGGGCGCCGTGAAGATGTATCAGGACTTGCGGCAACATTATTGGTGGCGTAGGATGAAGAAAGATATTGTTGCATATGTGGCTCGATGTTTGAACTGTCAGCAGGTTAAGTATGAGCACCAGAGGCCTGGTGGTTTGTTTCAGAGGATTGAGATTCCCGAGTGGAAATGTGAGAGGATTACCATGAATTTCGTTACTAGACTTCCGTTGACTCGGAAGAAGTTCGACTCGATATGGGTTATTGTTGATAGGCTGACCAAGTCAGCGCATTTCATTCCTGTAGCAGTCTCCTATTCATCCGAGAGGTTAGATGAGATTTATATCTGGGAGATTGTTCGCCTTCATGGTGTGCCGGCATCTATCGTTTCGGATCGGGGTACGCAGTTTACCTCGCGTTTCTGGGGTGCAATTCTGCGAGAGTTGGGCACACGGGTTGAGTTGAGCACAACGTTCCATCCTCAGACGGACGGCCAGTCCGAGAGGACTATTCAAATATTGGAGGATATGCTCCGAGCCTGTGTCATTGATTTTGGAGGCTCGTGGGACCAGTTTTTGCCTTTAGCAGAGTTCGCCTACAACAACAGCTACCAGTCCAGCATTTAGATGGCTCCATATGAGGCGTTGTATGGTAGGCGATGTCGGCCTCCAGTCGGATGGTTTGAGCCGGGAGAGGCTCGGTTATTGGGTACAGATTTAGTTCAGGAGGCCTTGGATAAGGTCAAGATCATTCAGGACAGGCTTCGTTCGGCTCAGTCGCGACAAAAGAGTTATGCGGATCGTAAGGTTCGAGATGTAGCTTTCATGGTTGGTGAGCGGGTCTTGCTCCGAGTGTCGCCTATGAAGGGCGTGATGAGATTTGGGAAGAAGGGCAAGTTTAGCCCTAGGTTCATTGGCCCATTTAAGATTCTTGATCGAGTGGGAGAGGTGGCTTATAGACTTGCATTGCCACCTAGCTTATCAGCCGTGCATCCAGTTTTTCATGCGTCTATGCTTCGGAGGTATCACGGCGATCCTACCCACGTGTTAGACTTCAGCACTGTCCAATTGGACAAGGATTTATCTTATGAGGAGGAGCCGATATCTATTCTAGACCAGCAGGTTCGTCAGTTGAGATCTAGGAGCTTCCCTCTGTTCATGTTCAGTGGAGAGGTCAGCCCCCTGAGGCCTCGACCTGGGAGTCTGGATCCGATATACGGAGCCGTTATCCCCATCTATTTCCCGACTCAGGTACTTCCTTCTTTTGTCCGTTCGAGGACGAACGGTCGTTTTAGAGGTGGAGGATGTGACGACCCCAAAGGGGTCATCACCTGTTTCCTCATTTATTCTGCGCTTTCGAGGCCTTGAAAACCTCACCTTTAGTTGCCTCGATTTGCGTATGCAGTCCCGGCGCGTTGGAAAGACTATATGTTAAATTCTACGAAAAAAATTTCAAAATGTGGCTTTAAAATGATTTAAGTTGACTTCGGTAAACATTTTTGGTAAACGGACCCGGACCCGTGATTCGACGGTCCCGGAGGGTCCGTAGAAAAATATGGGACTCGGGCATGTGCCCGGAGTCGAAATCCGAGGTCTAGAACCCGAGTAAAAGAATTTTTCTGTGAAATTGTTTTTCTGAAGTTATTAAGTAAAATAGAAATGAAAATTAATTAAAAGACTATGGTATCGGGCTCGTATTTTGGTTACGACGCCCGGTACAAGTCTTAAATATGTGTTAAGCGCTTTCTGTAAAGTTTGGTCGAAATCGAACGTCATTTGACGTGTTTCGGACCTAAATATCTAAAGTTGGAAGATTAGGAAGTTATAATGAAAAATGATGAATTTGGGGCTTGATTCAATGATTTTGATGTTATTTTGGCGGCTTGGTCGCTCGAGTAAGTTCGTAGGATGTTGTTGAGTTAGTGTGTGTGATTGGTTAGGAGCCCCGAGGGCTCGAGAGTGTTTTCGGAGGTGTTTTTAAACTTAGAAAGACTTCAGATTTTTCTGCAATTTTTACACAGAAAGACCCTTCTTCGCGTTCGCATAGCCTTGCTCTCTCCCTCCTTCGCGTTCGCATTCTGGCCATCGCGATCGCGAACCTCTGCTGCTTCCTTCAACGCGTTCGCGTATCTCCTATCGCATTCTCGTAGGCCCAGACCCCAGACCTCAGAAAAATTTCTCTACGCGTTCGCGTATCTCCTATCGCGTTTGCGTAGGCCCAGACCCCAGACCCCAGACCCCAGAAAAATTTCTCTACGCGTTCGCAACCCCACTATCGCGAACGCGATGCTTCCAGTCCACCCGTCTTCGCGAACGCGACCCCTTGGTCGCAAACGCATAGAACAAAATCGCCCAGCTATAATTTTAAAATTTCAGAATCAGAACCTACGGGATTTATCCAATTTTCTCACGAGCTCTCTTCTCTCCCAAGCTTTAGGAAGCCATTAAAGCCCCCATTCTTCAAGACCACTTGGATAAGTAATTCCCCACTCATTTCCTTCACTTTTCCTTCATTAATTAGCAAGTTTCTAAGCCTAAAAACATGAAATCAAAGTAGAAATTAAGGGTTTTGGGTAGAGTAAGGGTTTTGAGAATTTTGGGTGATTCAACCTCAATTTGGGGTCGAATCTTAAAACAAATTGCATATTTGAACTCGTGGGGTTATGGGTGATTGGGTTTTGGTCCGAGCCTCGTGTTTGGACCATGTGGGCCCGGGGTCGATTTTGGAATTTTTGGGAAGAAAGCTTAGAAATTCATATTTAGGCATTGGGTTTAGTTTGTTTAGCTATTATTAATATTGTAAAGTCGTTATTTCGTAGATTTGACTGTGTTGGAGCCGAATTCGAGGGGTAAAGCTATACTAGAGGCTGAGTTGAGTTTGGAGCATTCGAGGTAAGTGTTTGATCTAACCTTGGCTTAAGGGAATACGATTAGCGTATAGTTTGCTAATTGCTAATTGTTGAGTATGGTGTATAGGCATGGTGACGGGTATCTATACACTAGGTGTCTAGCATGACCGTGAGTCCTTAGTTGTGCTTATTTTGATTTTGTTGTGACTCTTCCTTGTGTAATTGATGATTTCTATATAATGTGAAGGGTATGAGAAAGAATTATGACTTGTGAACTCTTTGGAGCGTTGGCTCGAATGCTAAAGTAATTGTTGAGTAAGAAATGAAAGAAAGAGAAAGAAATGTGATTATTCCCTTGCCGGGTTGTGTTCGTATAGTGATTTTCTCCCTTGTCGGGATGTGAAAGCTATTGTTGTTGTTCCTTTGCCGTGATTTAGTTGTTTACTTGTGTTTTCCCTTGCCGGGACTTCTATTACTGTTTGTCTATCCCCTCGCCCCATTGTTTGTGATTGTTGCTTGGGCGAGGAAGAGTGATATTGCACGAAGGAATATTCCGTGCCATGTTTTGATTATTAATGCACGAAGGAACATTCCGTGCCATGTTTTGATTATTAATGCACGAAGGAATTTCCGATTCCGTGCCATGTTTTGATTATTATTGCACGAAGGAACATTCCGTGCCATGTTTTGATTATTATTGCACGAAGGAACATTCCGTGCCATGTTTTGATTATTATTGCACGAAGGAACATTCCGTGCCATGTTTTGATTATTAATGCACGAAGGAACATTCCGTGCCATGTTTTGATTATTAATGCACGAAGGGACATTCCGTGCCATGTTTTGATTAGTAATGCACGAAGGGACATTCCGTTCCATGTTTTGATTATCACTCTCGTTGACTTTGTAGTTGTACCATTTCATTCCTTATTTATTGACCTCGTATTCTAAACTGCTACAGCCCCTACTGCATGCTCCTCTCCCTTTTGACTTATTAAATTTCTGTGTTCTCTTCTATTGTGTATATATATATTTGAACTGCTCAGGCTTGTTTGGTAGTCCGGTCTAGCCTCGTCACTACTTCGCCGGGGTTAGGCCAGGCACTTACCAGCACATGGGGTCGGTTGTGCTGATGCTACACTCTGTGCATCTTTTTGCACAGATCCAGGTGCTGGAGCAGCATTTGAGTAGCATAGCATTCTGGGAGCGAGTTTCCAGTCCAGGGACATTCGAGGTAGCCGTTGCTGACGTCCGCAGTCCCGGAGTCCTTTCTATTTTGTTTAGTTTGTTACCGTTGTACCGTAGCAGACAGTTTTATGTTTCATTCACACCTTGTATTTAGTATTTTCTCTAGACGTTCGTGAGTATTGTGACACCAGTCTTGGGTAGAGGATTGTTAAACTTCCGCATTTCTTTTAGTAAATTTTATTTGAGACTTCCGCCTTATTCGTTAAATGCTTCATTGTTGTTAATATTGTCGATGTTCGCTAAAAGAGGTATTCGATAATTGGCTTGCCTAGCTCCTATTAGTAGGCGCCATCACGACTCCCGAGGGTGGGAAATCCGGGTCGTGACACATTGACTCACAGAGATTACATCTCGCCCCTCGATTGGGAAATCACAAACAATCAAGGCACATCTGATACTGAGCGCTCATGCGCGCATACGAACGCGTGGAAGGAATTTCAAGAGTTTCTTTTCAAGGTGAATCAAGGACGCACGATAAGAAGGCAAGAACGGGAAGTGTTCCTAAAGGTTCTGCAGCCTCTC
>NW_017672006.1:34395-42750 GCF_001879085.1 Nicotiana attenuata
GCAAGGGCAATACTCACTGTAATCAAACCATCCCGGCAAGGGATTAATCACAACTCTTTTCAATACGTTCATCTCTTACTCAATGGTATTTAACACTCGAGCCAATGCTCCAAAATATTAATATTTCACAACTTATCCTCCGACTCTTCACATTTGCAGAAAAACATTTTTGTAGCTTAGAAGAGTTCCAAATTATCTCATAAACAAGTACAAACAAAGACCCATGGTCATACTAGACTCCGGTGTATAGACACTCGTCACCACGCCTATACACCGTACTCGATCAATTAGCAAATAGCATTTATGATACTCTAATCCTACTCCCTCAAGCCAAAGTTAGATCAAACACTTACCACGGTCCGAAAATAGCAATCAAGCCTCTAACACCGCCTTTCCTCTAGAATTCGACTCCGAAACAATGATATCTAATAATAATTAATTCAATAATATCAAATGAGGCTCAACAACATAATCCCATAGCCTAGAAATGAATTTCCTACCATTCTTTCAAAAATAGCAAAATCCGACACCGGGCCCACATGGTCCAAACTCGAGGCTCGGACCAAATTCCAATCACCCATAACCCCACGAGTTCAAATATATAATTTGTTTCAAGATCCGACCCCAAATTGAGGTTGAATCGCCCAAAATTTTCAAAAACCTAACTCTACCCATTTCCCCCAATTTCTACCCTAAATTATATGTTTAGGCTTAGGAATTTAACAAATATTGATGGAAAATGAAGAAAACGAGTTAAGATTTACTAACCCAAGAAGTTTTGGTGAAAGGGAGCTTCAATGGACGCCTAAAGACCTTGGAGAAGAAGGAGCTCGTGTGTTTTCATGAAATTCCCGTAACTACACTGTTCTGGAAATTAAAAATATAACTGGGCAAAATTGCCCTTCGCGTTCGCGGGAAGAGGGCCGCGTTCGCGAAGGGTAACTGGGCAGGTCAACGCGTTCGCGATTGGGAGGATGCGAACGCTAAGGAGAAACACTGGGGGGTCCAGGATTTGTTTTACGCGAACGCGTGAAAGCCCACGCGAACGCGCTGAAGAAAGTTGCAAGGCTACGCGTTCGCGAACAGTTGAATGCGAACGCGAAGAGGAAAATACTGGGGTCCCAAATTTGGCTTACGCGAACGCGTGATGTTGTACGCGAACGCGATGAAGGAAATTCTGATGCTTCGCGAACGCGGGAGAGAGAGTGCGATCGCGAAGAAGGAAATGACTGGGCACCTGTTGCAGACTTTTCTGCAACTTTTCTAAGTTTTAAAACCTCCCGGAACACCTCCGAAACACTCCCGAACCCTCGGGGCTCCCAACCAACCACACACACTAACTCGATATCATCCTACGAACTTGCTCGAGCGATCAAATCGCTAAAATAACATCAAAATCAAAGAATCAACCCCCAAAACTCATAATTTTCATTCCAAAGTTCATAAACTTCCAACTTTAGCTATTTAGGTCCGAAACACGTCAAACGACGTCCGATTTCGACCAAATTACACAGGAAGCGCTTAACACATATTTAAGACATGTACCGGGCGTCGGAACCAAAATACGAGCCCGATACCTATATTTTCTAACTCATTTTCATTTCCATTTTTCCTTATCAATTTCAGAAAACAATTTATCAGAAAAATTCTTTTACCGAGGTTCTGGACCTCGGATTTCGACTCCGGGCATTTGCCCGAGTCCCATATTTTTCTACGGACCTCCCGGGACCATCACATCACGGGTCCGGGTCCGTTTACCCAAAATGTTGACCAAAGTCAACTATATCAATATTAATATCATAATTCACCAAATTTTTTCACAGGATTCATATATTTTAACATAAAAAAATTTTCGGCTTCGCGCCCGGAGTGCGCACGCAAATCGAGGCAACCAAAAGTGAGGTTTCCAAGGCCTCGGAAGCGCGGAAAAAGGGAGAACCACGGTGATGACCCTTTGGGTCGTCACATTCTCCACCTCTAAAACAACCGTTCGTCCTCGAACGGACAAAGAAAGAAGTACCTGAGTCAGGAAATAGATGAGGATAACAGCTCTGAATATCAGACTCGGACTCCCAGGTCGGTGCCTCAGGAGGCTGACCTCTCCACTGAACACGCACTGAAGGAAAGCTCTTCGACCTCAACTGTCGAACCTGCCGGTCTAGAATGGCTACCGGCTCCTCCTCGTAAGACAGATCCTTGTCCAACTGGACAGTGCTGAAATCTAACACGTGGGTTGGATCGCCGTGGTACCTCCGAAGCATGGACACATGAAACACTGGGTGCACGACTGACAAGCTGGGCGGCAAGGCAAGTCTGTAAGCCACCTCTCCCACACGATCGAGAATCTCAAATGGGCCAATGAACCTAGGGCTAAGCTTGCCCTTCTTCCCAAATCTCATCACGCCCTTTATAGGCGACACTCGGAGCAAGACCCGCTCACCAACCATGAAAGCTACATCTCGAACCTTACGATCCGCATAACTCTTTTGCCGCGACTGAGCCGAACGAAGCCTGTCCTGAATGATCTTGACCTTATCCAAGGCCTCCTGAACTAAAGTTGTACCCAATAATCGAGCCTCTCCCGGCTCAAACCATCCGACTGGAGACCGATATCGCCTACCATACAACGCCTCATATGGAGCCATCTGAATGCTGGACTGGTAGCTGTTGTTGTAGGCGAACTCTGCTAAAGGTGAGAACTGGTCCCACGAGCCTCCGAAATCAATGACACAGGCTCGGAGCATATCCTCCAATATCTGAATAGTCCTCTCGGACTGGCCGTCCGTCTGAGGATGGAACGCGGTGCTCAACTGAACCTGGGTGCCCAACTCCTGCTGAACTGCCCTCCAGAAGCGCGAGGTAAACTGCGTACCCCGATACGAAATAATAGATACCGGCACCCCATGAAGGCGAACAATCTCTCGGATGTAGACCTCAGCTAACCTCTCCGATGAATAGGTGGCTGCAACAGGAATAAAATGCGCTGACTTGGTCAGCCTATCAACAATGACCCAAATAGCATCAAACTTCTTCCGAGTCATCGGAAGTCCAGTAACGAAATCCATAGTAATCCTCTCCCACTTCCACTCGGGAAGCTCAATCCTCTGAAACAACCCACCAGGCCTCTGATGCTCATACTTGACCTGCTGACAATTCAAACATTGAGCCACATATGCAACAATGTCCTTCTTCATCCTACGCCACCAGTAATGCTGCCGCAAGTCCTGATACATCTTCGCGGCGCCCGGGTGAATAGAATACCGAGAACTATGGGCCTCCGCTAAGATCAACTCTCGAATACCATCAACATTGGGCACACATACTTGCCCCTGCAACCTCAAAACACCATCTGCATCTAAAGTCACCTTCGTGGCACCTCCACGCTGCACAGTGTCTCTCAGGACACATAAATGAGGATCATCAAACTGCCGATCACGGATACGCTCCAATAATGAAGATCAAGCAACCGTACAAGCTAATACTCGGCTAGGCTCAGAAATGTCCAACCTCACAAATCGATTGGCCAAGGCCTGAATATCCAAAGCAAGCGGTCTCTGGCTGACCGGAATATAAGCAAGGCTACCCATGCTGGCGGGCTTCCTACTCAATGCATCGGCCACCACATTGGCTCTCCCCGGGTGGTACAAAATAGTAACATCATAATCCTTCAATAGCTCCAACCACCTCCGCTGCCTCAAGTTCAACTCTTTCTGGTTGAACAAGTATTGCAGACTCTTGTGATCCGTGTACACCTCACACGTCACACCATATAAGTAGTATGCCTCCAAATCTTCAAAGCATGAACAATGGCTGCCAACTCTAGATCATGGACTGGGTAATTCTTCTCGTGAATCTTCAACTGCCTCGAAGCATAAGCAATGACTCTGCCATCCTGCATCAATACCGCACCAAGCCCAATACGGGAAGCATCACAATAAACTGTATAGGGCCCTGAGCCTGTGGGCAAAACCAATATCGGTGCCGTAGTCAGAGCTGTCTTGAGCTTCTGAAAGCTCGCCTCACACTCATCCGACCATCTGAACTGGGCACCCTTCTGGGTCAATCTGGTCATCGGGGCTGCAATAGATGAAAACCCCTCCACGAACCGACGGTAATAACCTGCTAACCCCAAGAAACTCCGAATCTCTGTAGCTGATGCTGGTCGAGGCCAGTTCTTGACTGCCTCAATCTTCTTCGGGTCCACCTGAATACCCTCTGCTGATACAACATGACCCAGAAATGCAACCGAACTCAACCAGAACTCGCACTTCGAGAACTTAGCATACAACTGACTATCCTTCAGAGTCTGAAGAACCACTCTGAGGTGCTGCTCGTGCTCCTCCTGGCTGCGGGAGTACACCAGAATATCATCAATAAAGACTATCACGAACATGTCCAAATATGGCCTGAACACTCGGTTCATCAACTCCATGAATGCTGCTGGGGCATTGGTCAACCCAAACGACATGACCAGGAACTCATAATGCCCGTACCGAGTGCGGAATGCTGTCTTAGGGACATCGGATGCCCTAATCCTCAGCTGGTGGTAGCCAGATCTCAAGTCTATCTTTGAAAACACTTTTGCACCCTGAAGCTGGTCAAACAAATCATCAATCCTCGGCAGTGGATACTTGTTCTTTATCGTCACCTTGTTCAATTGCCGGTAATCAATGCACATCCTCATCGATCCATCCTTTTTCTTCACAAATAACACTGGCGCACCCCAAGGAGAAACACTAGGCCTGATGAAACCCTTCCCTAGCAAATCTTGCAACTGGTCCTTTAACTCCTTCAACTCTGGCGGGGCCATACGATACGGCGGGATAGAAATGGGCTGCGTGCCTGGAGCCAGATCAATACAAAAATCAATATCCCTGTCGGGCGGCATACCCGGCAGGTCTGAGGGGAAAACCTCTGGGAACTCCCGAACAATAGGAACTGAGTCAATAGAAGGAACCTCTGTGCTGGAATCACGAACATATGCCAAATAAGCTAAACACCCCTTCTCGACCATGCGTCGAGCCTTAACATATGAAATGACACTGCGGGTGGCATGTCCTGGGGTCCCTCTCCACTCCAATCGGGGCAAGTCCGGTAAAGCCAAGGTCACGGTCTTGGCGTGACAATCCAAGATCGCATGATACGGGGACAACCAATCCATCCCCAATATAACATCAAAATCAACCATGTCTAGAAGCAATAGATCAACACGGGTCTCAAGACCCTCAAATACTACTACACAGGAACGATGAACTCTGTCGACCACTATAGAATCACCCACTGGCGTGGATACATATACAGGAATACCCAAGGCATCACTGGGCATAGCCAAGTAGGGAGCAAAATAAGACGACACATATGAATACGTAGACCCAGGGTCAAATAGCACTGAAGCATCCCTGTCACAGACCAGAATAGTACCTGTAATAACTGCATCGGAAGACTCAGCCTCTGGCCTGGCTGGCAAAGCATAACACCGGGGCTGGCCCCCACCTCCCTGAACTGCATCTCTAGGACGATCAACCACTGGCTGTCCTCTGCCTCTGCCGGTCCGAGCTCCACCTCTACGGTCCCTGCCTCCACCTCTATGATCCCTGCCCCCGCCTCTAGCTGGCTGGGCGGGCTGTGGATCACCTGCTGCCTGAATCGTGGGGCGAGGACCCTGCTGCTGAGAGCTGCCCGATGCTCGAGGGCAAAACCTGACAATGTGACCGGGGTCACCACAACCATAACAAGACCTCGGCTGCTGCGACTGCTGGCCCTGTCGACCAGAATGTCCTCCCCTGAAGCTCTGAAGTGGGGGTGCACTGATAGGCTGCTGATCTGAATAATACTGCTGAGAACCTCCGCTGCCTGGAGCACCATGAGAAACCTGAAGCGCAGACTGAAAGGGCCTCGGTGCCTGACCTCTACCATAGGAATCCCTACCTCCAGATGAGGTACCACTGAATCTACCAGTATGACGAGGCCTCTTGTCCGACATCTGACCACCTCCCTGAGTGAGGGCCATCTCAACTCTGCGGGCCGCATTGGCCGCCTCCTGGAAAGAGATATCACTACCAACTCCCATGGCCATCTGAAGACGGATCGGCTGAATCAATCCATCAATGAATCTCCGGACCCTCTCTCGCTCTGTAGGGAGTATCACAACTGCATGGCGTGCCAGGTCGATAAATCTAGTCTCATACTGTGTAACTGTCATGGAGCCCTGCTGGAGGCGCTCAAACTGCCTACGAAGTGCCTCCCGCTGAGTGACGGGGAGAAACTTCTCCAAGAATATCTCCGCGAACTGATCCCATGTCAAAGCTGGAGACCCTGCTGGTCTAGATAGGCAAAAATCTCTCCACCAAGTCTTGGCGGACCCTGCAAGCCTGAAGGTGCAAAAATCGACCCCGTTGGTCTCCACTATACCCATAGTCCTGAGAATCTCATGACAACTGAATAGAAAATCCTGGGGATCCTCTGATGAAGCACCGCTGAAAGTGGTGGTGAAGAGCTTGGAGAACCGATCAAGTCTCCACAAAGCATCCGAAGACATGGCCGCTCCATCACCGGCCTGAGCTGTAATACCTGGCTGAGCTGCCGCAGCTGGCTGAACCACTGGGGCATGAGTCTATGGAGCTACCTGCTCCGGAGTGCGCGTAGCAGGAGTCTGAACCCCTCCTCCAGCCTGAGAAGTGGCTGGTGCTACTGGCAGCAAACCCGCTCTAGCAACACTATCCATAAAGCCTGCCAACCTGACTAGAGTATCCTGAAGGTCTGGGGTGAACATGACCCCTCCTGGGACCTGAGCTGGGCCCACCGGAGCTGCTGGGGCTGGAGCCTCCTCATCGTAGTCAACATGAGGCTCCACCTCTGGAACTGCTGCTTGGGGCTGAGCTCTGCCCCGGCCTCAGCCTCTGACACGGCCTCGGCCTCTGCCCCTCGCAGGAGCTGCTGCTAGGGCTCGGGCTGCTGCGCGGTGGAAGAGAAAGCACGTGTTCTCGCCATCTGCGAAAGAACAGAGTAGAAAGACAATCAATCTTTGAGAAACAGAATCGCACGACAAGAAAGAACAAAAGTGAAACTTTTCCTAACTCTGTAGCCTCTGGGGGATAAATACAGACGTCTCCGTACCGATCCCGCAGACTCTACCGAGGTTGTCCGTGAGTTGTGAGACCTATGTAACCTAGAGCTTTGATACCAACTTGTCACGACCCGGATTTCCCACCATCGGGAGTCGTGATGGCGCCTACTAGTGGGAGCTAGGCAAGCCAACTCTTACTTATCTTTCCATTTTTTTTTAAACATTTAGCAATAATAATATGATTACAGCGGAATAAATTAATTTAGCGGAAGACTTAGTAAATGTTACTAGATGCGATACAGAAATCCAGACATAATTCACTACCCAAGAACTGGTGTCACAATACTCACGAACTTCTAAGAATACTAAACACAACCGTTTGGAAGAAATATAAAACTGTTTGTCTCGAATACATGAGATAACAGAATGAAAATAAAAATAGAGGAGACGTCGGGTCCTGCGGACGCCTGCAAGGCTACCTCGGTGTCTCGATGGTCGGAATGCCAACACTCACACTACTACTGCTGATGTTGTCTGAAACCTGTATCTGCACAAAAAGAGCGCAGAGTGTAGAATCAGCACAACCGACCCCATGTGCTGGTAAGTGCCTGGCCTAACCCCGGCGAAGTAGTGACGAGGCTAGACAGGACTACCAAATCAACCTGTGTAGTTCAATATATATATATATGCAATAAAAGGAAAGAAATACCGAAACTAAACAGTTAAAAGGGGAGGGAAACATACTATGGGGGAGTACAATCCGGATATGGAAATCATCAACTTAAG
The DNA here is from genome assembly GCF_001879085.1 of Nicotiana attenuata. Classification (NCBI taxonomy): domain Eukaryota; kingdom Viridiplantae; phylum Streptophyta; class Magnoliopsida; order Solanales; family Solanaceae; genus Nicotiana; species Nicotiana attenuata. The sequence goes on from NW_017672006.1 coordinate 42,248, forward strand.
TAAGAAACAGGGCACCACAATAATTAAGAAAGCAGGAAAACAACAGTTGCACGGCATCACCTTCGTGCTTTTACTCTCATCCTCACCAAAAGCAATCAAATAAAGTGCACGGCATCACCCTTCGTGTTTTTCCTCACATAACTCTCATAACATGGCACGGAATGACCCTTCGTGCAAATATAGTCAAAACATGGCACGGAATGACCCTTCGTGCAAATATAATCAAAACATGGCACGGAATGACCCTTCGTGCTTTATCACTCTTCCTCACCCAAACAACAATCACAACCAAACGGGGCGAGGGGATAGACAGATAATAAGAAACGTCCCGGCAAGGGAAAAATACAAGTAAACAGCTAATTCCCGGCAAGGGAGCTACAACAATAACCTTCACATTCCGGCAAGGGAGAAAATCAATATACTCAAACCATCCCGGCAAGGGATTAATCATATTTCTTCCCATTTCTTTCATTTCTTATTCAATAGTCTTTTTAATGTTCGAG